>NW_007726798.1:140769-195711 GCF_000696425.1 Galeopterus variegatus
TCTCCAGGGCTGCAGAACTCCAGTATGAGTCCACAGTTGTGCTAGCAGACAATGCTGTGAGATCCCCAGCACTTTGGGGCAGGGAGCAGGCTGGCAACTAATCCCTCCCATCCCCAACTTCACAGATGCCCCCTGACCTTCCATAGCCTTTTATCCACCTCAGAGAGAAGTAGAGGATTTTAGCCCCATCCAGCTGGACCCTCAGACTGAGGTTTCCCTGACTATTATCAGACCCCAGGTCTCATGCACAGTGACTCACTAACTGGGTTCAGGTTAACAGCTTTTTTTTTTTCCTTTTTGTCTTTTTTACTGACCGGTAACGGGATCGCAACCCTCGGGATTGCGCCCACACCGGGGACTGGCAACGGGATCGCAACCCTCGGTGTTGCGCCCGCACCGCGCTCAGCCAGTGAGCAGGAACCGGTCTCCACATGGGATCCGAACCCTCAGCGGGAGTGCCGCCGCACTCCCAAGCGGCACACTCTCCAGTGCACCACCGGGCCGGCCCCAGGTTAACAGCTTTTGACTCTACTGAGTAAATATGCTGTGGTCATGAAAAGATGAATTTTAGTCCATCCTGGAAAGTCTAACCTCATACCTTTTGATCATTTTCAAAATCTCTCAGTCTAGTTAATATCAGGTTGGTACTGGACTATTTCTGAGGTTTAACCCTATATAGCACAAAAAAATAAAATAAAATAAAAACTTTAAAAAGTAATAATAGCTAACATTTATTGAGGGATATCTGCCCAGGAATAGTTCTAAATGCTGTGTTTGTATAATCTCACTTAATTCACAACGACCCTGTACCTATGAGGTAGGTACTGTTATCCTTCACATTTTTAAAATAAGAAAAGTGAGGCATAGAGAGTTTGAGTAGCTTGCCCAGAGTCATACAGTAGGGATGTGACAGAGTCAGAAATGGACACTTAGAGCCCACACTCTTCTCCATGCTAAGGCTGCACCACCCCGTAAGTCTGCAGTTTATTTACATCTGCAGTCACCAGCACTGATAGTGGGCACTGGATGGCAGAATGAGCTGCAAGGGAGCCGACACCAGACTGAGTAACAGATAGACCTGGGTGCCTGGCCCAGAGCTTTAGGAATGGCTGTTATCTGTGAAATGGCCTTCATTCATACCTGCATCCAATGCTGTTTTTCTTTCATCTTCAGCTTGGATTGGATATGGAGGAGTTAGAAGAAATTGAAGAAGATGCTGGGCTTGGCAATGGTGGTCTTGGGAGGCTTGCTGGTAAGTAACATTGTGAGTGTGTTAGGTTTTCTGGCCAACTGATACCTTCTCAGATGTGAGTCATGACCATGCTTGGGAGAACCAGACAGGCTTCCTAGAAGAAGTGCAAGTTCTGGCTTGTTTTAGATGTATTAGTTCTTGAGTGTGTACTGTGGTTTGGGCAATTCTAGACAAACAGTCAAAAACAGAACTTGAAGAAAAGAGACATTGCTCAAAACCCTTAGAGACATTGCTTAAAACCCCAAAGTTAACCAGATCCTTCCTGTGCACTTAAAGGTTTCCAAAGCGTCCCCTTTACTTCACTATTGTTTGTTCATAACTGCTCAATTCACATACTTGTGTGGTATGACCTAACTTGTTTAACCCATGTCTTGCCTTGAGCACTTAACAGTTTGCTTTTTGATTGACTAATGGGCAATGATACACTTATATTTTTGGTATGATTTAATTAATTAATATCTTTGTGTGTGTGTGTGTGGATGCAATAGAAGTTTTTGCTTTATCCAGGCAATGATTTTTCAGCAAATATAGAGAAAAACATTAAATATACAATACCAGCTCCATTAAATTAAAAATATGCACCCCTATGACCAAGCAGTTCTACTTCTTGACATCTACCCTAGGGAAACACTCAAACATGTGACCAAGAATATATGTGAAAAAAAACTTACAGTGTTATTTGTAAAAGCAAAATACTAAAAATAACCTAAATGTCCATCGTTAGCAGAGTGCCTAAATAAGTGCTGAAACATCTGTATTACAGAAAAATATGCAGCAGCCTAAAAGAATGATATTGATCTATATGTACTTCCCTGGATAGATCTCCAAGTTATAAAAGTCAAGTTCCATTTAAAGCCATACAATGTGATACCATTTATGTTTTTTAAAAATTAGCTATTTTCTGTGAGTGTGTATATATTTTATACATATGTATTACATATTCTAGAAAGTATATATATATATGTATATATATATACACACACACACACACACACACACACACACACACACAAGATCTGAAATTTTAAATACTAAACTGCTCCTGGTGATCCTCCTCTAGGGCAAAGTGCAAATTGGGGATGGCAATTAAAGGGGATGCTAGCATTTTAATTTTTTTGTTGGTAACATTTTAAATTTTTTTAAAGGAGGATATATTAATGTATTACTTGTGAAATTTAAATTTAATAATACAATGTACTACCACAAATGTATCAGATTATACTCTATGAAAAATGAATATCTATTTCTTTTCTTTTAGAAATGGTTCAAAAATCTCTTAATTTTGCATACATATGTTCAAGTTACTAGAAAGCCATTTGCATCTGTCTCATATTTAATCCTTACTACATTAGTTTTAGTGTGTTAACATTGCCATTAGTAATAAAGAAAAAACAAACAAACAAAAAAAAACACAAAAAAACCACTGTGGGATAATTGCCACCTTCTTGTGAAGTTAATCATCACACAATTTAGTAGGGTTTCCATGGGACTGTAGGAAGTCCAGCAGTGCAAATGGAATTCACATCTAAGAATGAGAACCTTCTATGTGAGACCATCAGTGTTTGTTGGCTGGGTTAACCTCTCTCTGTGTCTGACATTAATGTCCTTGCTCTTTTAGTTGACTGATAAGGTCAAAGAGAGTAGAAAATGAGGCTGTGAATGCTCATTAGATGATCTCATCTGTTACCTGACTGAAAGATTGGGACCCCATTCTGGTTGGGCTATAAGGATAATCTGATCAGAACCAGGAAAAGCCAAATAGCCACAGCTCAGAGAGAGCAGGAACTAGTGCAGAGCCAGGCCACACAGGCACAGGGGCTGGAGATGTTAGAATAACTTAAAAGCCTTGGTCACCTGCATTTGTAGATCTCTGTTTTAAGGCTACACCACAAACCTGTCTCAGTCCCTTTCTGTTCAATCTACAGCTTTCAATGTTCTTTTAGTTTTAATTCCTGCTGTATATTTCCTCATTCTCTATATATTTCTCTGTTTTCTATTTCTCAGTCCTAAGAGGGGCAATCTGATTAGCCTAACCCCTTAGTTTGCACCCAGCCATGAGATAAATCCCTACCGAGCCTGTTGATTCGCTATTCTGGATCAAATACTCTGTCATTAAGTAACAGAAAATCTAGCAAAAAAATGGTTCACAAGGACATGTGGTGTCACAGAACAAAAACTCCTGAGGTTGGGCCATTCTAAGACTAGTATTTTCTTTCTTTTTTTTTTCTTTCCTTTTTTTTTTTTTTTTTTTTTTTTTTTCCTTTTTTTTTTTTTTTTTTGTCTTTTTTCCTGACCGGTAATGGGATCGCAACCCTCGGTGTCGCACCCGTACCGCGACCGGCAACGGGATCGCAACCCTTAGCGTTGCACCCGCACGGCGCTCAGCCAGTGAGCGGGGACCAGTCTCCACATGGGATCCGAACCCTCGGCAGGAGCGCCCCCGCGCTCCCAAGCAGCACACTCTCTAGTGTGCCACCGGGCCAGCCCTAAGACTAGTATTTTCAGCAGCACAATTATGTCAGAACTCTAGATCTCTGTGGTTCTTTTGGCTTTCCTCGCATGGAAAAAAAGATGTTGGCAGCAAGGAAAATCTTTCACAGAAGACTCCCATACCCAGCAGACTTCCTAGCATGTCTCATTGGATTGAATGTCATTGCACACCCATGCCGAAACTAATCACTGGTGAAGGAAATAAAATAACTATGCTTGCCTTTGAAGCTTAGATCAATCAAGCTTCCTGGTCAGCTTCCCTGAAGCATATGGTCACCTTATATCTGAGTAATAGCAGAATTCCATTAGCCAGGAAGAAAGATGCTGGGTCACATGTAAGTTACACTGTCCTGGGACTGTCATTTCAAGTAGGGGGTCATGAGAACAGCTTCCCTTAGAAAGAGCAGTGTGGGCGACAATAATCAACATACCTAATGCAGGTCAGCTTCCTTACCTGTTCTCAAACAAAATGCCAGTTGCACATAGTGGCTACTTCGAGACAGTGAGGTAATCGTTGATATTTATTTCATTCTTTATACATCTTTGTATATTATTTCTATAGTATACTATTTTCTATAGTATTAATTTCTTACTATTAAAAAATCAATACCCTTTGTGCAGCAGTCTCTGTGCTTTAAAATACAAATGTGGTTTCTCAGAGAAAAACATTTTGTCTCTGCCATGTTTGTTAGGAAAACACTTGAAATTTAGACTAAGCTTAATGACTCTGCCTTTCACCGTTGCTATTTAATTCAGCCTGCTTCTTGGACTCCATGGCAACCCTGGGACTTGCAGCCTATGGATATGGCATCCGATACGAATATGGGATCTTTAATCAGAAGATCCGAGATGGATGGCAGGTATGTGAGCCATCTTTCAGTGGATACTGTCAGTCTTCCCCCTATGGAATGTGAGTTCCCTAAGAGCAGAAAGCCTGCCAGTATCACTCACCACTCGATCTGTAAAACCTAGCACAGTGCCTGACTCACAAGGGTGCTTGGGAAATATCCACCACTGACTGCCTGAATGTGAATTACCTACAGTGTGTGATGTTCACTGTCTGCAGCATGCTAAATGGAGGAGCTCATCTTCTGACTCATGATCTCCCCCAGTACCTTTGATGGTAGGAAGCGTGTTACCATTTTGTAGGTGAGAGAACTGAGTCTCTTAAGAAGTGAAGTTACCTCAGATTACACTGCTGGGAAATATGTGTCTATATCCCCAGATTTCTAGGTCCATCCTCAGTATTCTCTTCTACACTCAGTCTTGCCTCCTTAACATGCCTATCTTACAAGATACATCAGCTAAGTGTCCTAATTTTTTATAAGATAAAATCAAGCAATCTTGTTAACTGGCATGACAAACAAATCTGGCTCATATTTAATATTACAAGTATAATTATGTTGCTCCATTCAAATTTGCACAAAATCCATCCAAATGACTCTAGTTTTACTTGTATATAAGCAAACCAAATTCTAAGGCATTTGTTTCTTCTACCCCTGGTAATTCTTTGAGTCTACAACCAGCCTAGTGTGGATAGTTTCCCCTGACACTATCTTTGTCACACACACACACTCACAACATTGACAAAAAGACACGTCTTAGATTTCCAAGAAGCCTGAGCTCTCTGAGCCCCTCCCACACTTCCGAGACTGAGTCTAGTAGAAGAATGCTCAGGTGGGGGGACCTGGTCTGGAGCTGATGCCAGGGGAAAGGAAGGATTTTCCTATGAGAATAAGTTTAGTGTCATTGCTGTGCTCTTTCCCTCCCCCAGGTATTTGGACACTGTTTAGGCCAAGGAAAAAAGGAACTAAAAGATTTGGTATGATGAGAAAATGTGCCAAAGAAAAAGGCTCAGAAGGAGAATATTGGAAACATATTAAAAGACAAACTTCTAAATTTTGCTAAGGACCAGTGCTGTGTGTCTTCAGCCACCCTAAATGAATAAAAACTAGGACGCAGCATGGTGTATAAGAAAAGCCTGGGCCCTAATATCTAATTTGAGAACTAATTTTAACCCACTAGTCTTATAAGGTATATCATCTCAATTAGGTTACCTAACTCCTCTGAGCCTCAGTTTTCTCATCTGCAAAATGGAGATACCAACTTCACAAATTTTTTTATGAAAATATGCAAATAAGTGGCATACGAATAGGCACTCAATAAAAATTTAGTTTTGCCTAAGAAAAGGAGGATAATTTAATAAATTATGGTATTCTGTAATAAAATATTAACATAGCTGTTAATATTATATTTTTGATTAATTTTAATAAGATAGGAAATCATACATGTTAGCTGAAAAAAAAAAAGACACAGAATTATATGGATGGTATGACCTCAACTATCCCTCCCTAGCAGGCTGGAAAGAAAAAGGAAAAGTGCTAGAAAAAAATACATGAAGAAATTATCTGTTGGGAGATGGAATTATAGGTGACCTTACAATCTCCTATTTATTCTTCTACATGTCTCATATGTCATAAGAATTGTATATTTTATAATCATAAAAAGTTATAAAAATGAAAGAATTGGTTCCCTTCCCCAATGAAGTAATCTAGAGTTCCATGATAAGAGCATAGCTTAAGCAGCATTTCCAATACAACCAACATTTTGATACTACCTGACCAAGAAAGTGTACTGTGTGGTACTCCCTATATCCCAGAATGCTAAAGAATTTCGTTTCTTATCTTTTATCTACTATTGTGTGAAAGATTTCAAAGAAACTCAGCAAATCCATCTCAAAAAAATTTTTTTCTCAAGTGCATTTTTTCCCAAAATTTAATGAAAGGTTACTCTCAATCGCAACTATCTTTGCTCCTTTTAAATGGCCTTTATTCCAGCAAACTACGCCTTTCTCTCCTATCAAACCAAGGAAATATAATGGCTTTTGCTAATTCAAAATATTCCAAAGCTAGCTTCATTAACCATCATCACTTCTTTAATTATATTATGACTCAAAATTGAATCAGAAGGACATATAATTTTACTTGTCACCTCCATTATTTACTGGAATAGGATTTTAAAAGGCAAACATAACATATATCATACCATGAAAAGAAACTATTCCCATAAAATACAGAAAGCCTCTGCCAGGGAAGCAGCAGTGCTCTTTAGAGTCTGGGCATGCCCCCTACTCACAGACATAATGCTCTTAGATGGCAGAGATGCACAGGCTAGGAAAACTTCCCAGCTGGGGAGATTCTTAAAGGCTGGTGCACTTTTAATTTTGAGTCTCTTCAAGGAAGATTTGTAGTAATAGAGTGTTCATCGTGAACCCCCCTGAGGAAAATGATCATATTTTTAAAATTCTAGACTTACCATGAACTCTAATGGGGATGGTTGAAACCTTATTGGTAAAGGTCCTCTATGAAAATAACAGCCCTGGGGGGAAGTGGGGAAAGGCGATTTCAAGAACCTCACGTAAAAGTTTAACAATCACACCAAAGTCCTGGGCAGAAGGGCACTCACTCTATGTATCTCAGAGTTGAATCAAGCAGTGTCTGCTGGAGCTCTTTTCTCTCTTCTTAGAACCTGTGCCAAGCCTTGGGGATGCACATTCACATCCCCAAGCAAGCTTCTAGTTATCATTGCTGAATCCTCGGTATTCCCCAGAAACATTTTTCAATTATTTGTATCATCAGAAAGCAAGGTTTGTTGACTCTGCTGATGTTTGTTCACTGGCTCTTCTTGTACTCTATTCCACCATTGAGGGGAAAAGCATTTCTTAGAATTCAGTCACTGGCAGAGCCCCCTGAGCTGGCCTCTACTTCACTGCTGGCTCACAGTGAGTAATTCCTCCAGGGAGAGGCCAGGTCCTGCAGCCACCCCCAACCCAGTTGGCTCTTTCACTCCACAGAGCCACACTGGCTTTGTGTCAGCCCCGTGTAGCCTGCGGTCACCCCACAGCTAGATGTGTGAAACACATCTGAGAGCCCACCTGGATGTAAATGAAAACTCTTCTTCCATCCTGCCCCCACCCCAGCCCCAGTTCATACAGTGCAGCATGTTAGTGCATTCAGGGGTCACTGGCTACACGGATCTCTAAATTTACGGACGAATTTGTTAATTCATTGGAAGAAAGCAAGGTAGACACCCTGCAGCTTTTGTGGATTTGGTGCAGGCAGCAAGGGGCAATTCCCTTTCCCCTCAGATCTGCTCAGACTAGCTTGTGGTTATGAAATACTTACTTTCAATTTGCCTTAAAAACAAGCCTTGTAAAATTGAGGGAATGATTAACTGATCCTCTGCCGAATCAGTGAGAGACTCAAAATAAAGAAGAGCAAGCAAACGTGATCTCCTACAGAACTTGTTAACCCCACGAATTTAAAACCAGCCATTATTTGGCAGGGAAAAATTAAGCCAACATGTGATGGCATTAAGACTAATCAACTGACAAGTCCCTTGTCACTTAAGACTTTGCACCCTCAAAAGAGCAAATGCACCCCCTGACTTCCATAGGAGTCAGGGAGTGGACCTATGGTGGGAAGTCAAGAGTCCACCCTCTCCTATATGAGCATTTCAAGCTTCCTGAGGGCAGAACAGCATATGATCCTGCTGCATTTCTCAGCAGAAAATGTGTCATTGGTTCTCCCATACACATGATTTTCAAGAGGAAAACTGTTTCTGTCTTATTATCTTCCTGTTTCATGCAATACCTTCAGATGTGTTTTACAACATCCCTGAGTGCTGAAATGAGGCAAACAGGCCTGGTTCTTTCCTGCTACAGGAAGCAGTGTTCACATTGATTTTAAAACCCAAAACCTGCCCTTGCCTTAGTGCAGCATAAAGTATTTTGTAAGTCAAGATGTTTTGCTCCTTTGTTGATATCATTTATTTGTTGCAGTTTCTAGTTATTAACACAAGTTCATGAACTCAAGCTTCTCATCAACTGGTAAACATTAAACGTTTTCTTGTTAAATTTTTTTTTCTCTTTATGACTGGGATATGAGAAGTTAAGTTTTAAATTCTGAATTACATAATTACAATTATTGACTTCATATTACCTTGTAGCTCCTGCCTGCTCTTTGTGTGGTCTGGGGACCAGCAGCACTAGGAGCCTCTGGGAACTTGTTAGAAATGCAGAATTTCAGACTCCTCCCCAGACCTACTGAGAATCTGCATTTTAACAAGATGCAATTTCATCAAGTCTATCTCCAGCCTTCCCTAGGCTTCATCCAGCATCTGACACCTCCTCCTGCTTCCAGATGCTCTCTAACTCCCAGCTCTTCTACTTAAAAATGTTGTTTCTATGAATCCCCTCTTCATTCATCATTATGCGCAACATACTGGCTTTCTTGATATAAAGCCATGATCGATGTTTGAATAAATGAATGTGTATTTGCTTGTCTGGCCATTGACATTAATGTTTTGTCTAATGTCTCAAAAGATAGTAACTTTGTTTATTTGTATCTCTTCACAGTCTGCCTGGGGAAGGCACTGAACTCATTTTTAGGTGATCATGAAATGTCCTGCATTGTGTCATAATTCTTAAGCACTATGTTCTAAGACTAAAAGCTGAGTTTTCTAAGAGTTGAGGATGAGGAATCAAATAAGTAAATAACTGTATCTGGGATAATCTTATTGAAAAGGATACTGTATCCCCTTCTCTTTCTTGCCAGAACACAATTCCATTTTTTAATATATATTTTAAAGGCTTCACTAATAATATATTTACTTTAAGATTAGATCTCCCTAAAACGTGTTTTGTTGTTCTAATTTTGGTGTTTTTTGTTTGTTTGTTGCAAATCAAAATTCGTTTGATGTCCACAATACCCTAAATAAAAACTATGGTTTTAAAATGTTTTGTAAGGAATATTTTGTTATAAATTAACATAAATACATGGGAAAATGTTGAAATCATCATAAATTCCTTACCTCTTAGTATATATTATTTTCAAAATAAACCATAATTTATAGTTCATTATCAAATCAAAATTACATAAGGATTAAGTTAAATAAAGAGTACAAAATGTAGTAGGTTTCTGTACCTATACTGAAATAAGCTTTAAGGGAGCATTCTATTAGTTACATGTCCTAACCAATTCTATATGTTCTAGGCACAAGAATCTTAACTAAAACCATCATGTAGGTATTCAACAATAAACATGCCTGGAGGGCCTCTCTTTTTAACTCAGGCTGGACAATTGATTCACAGGCTCTGGAACACACAGACCTAAGGTCAAATCTTAACTCTACCATTTATTGTCTGTGTGATCTTAAGCAGTTACTATTTCCTTATCTTTAAAAAAGAGGAAATCATAGTTACCTCCTATACGGTTGCTGTGAAGATTAAATACAACAATACATATAACATTTAGAGCACTGTTAGCAAGTATTGTTGATTTAGGCTGGAAGACTATATAACAAAAATGAATCAAGATTTCTGGAACCAACACTCTTTCTTGCCGAAACAGTATTCCTGAGTTGTTTCAGTTAAAGATACTTTTTTGTGATATAATTGAAGGGCTAGGTCCACTTCTCCTGAAAAATAAACTCTAAGGCATATCCTTTTTGCAGATAGAGGAGGCAGACGATTGGCTCAGGCATGGAAACCCCTGGGAGAAGTCCCGCCCTGAGTTCATGCTGCCTGTGCACTTCTACGGGAAGGTAGAGCACACCGAGACGGGGACCAAGTGGATCGACACCCAGGTATCCAGAGTGTGCTCATGACAAGCATTCTGTACAGGCTAGTACAAAGGATAGTACATAGAGTACGTAACACACAGTATCATGTGTACATGGTATCGAGTAGAGCATGTTGTGTATTGAATAATAGAGTATATTTGTATAAATGAATCTGTTACTCCTCTTAGTACAATACACTTGTTTTGGAGACAAGGGATCTGAGACCAAGAGAGAAGTGACTTCTCCAAGGTCAAGTGACTTGCCAGGGTCATTTTGCAATCAGCTTTATCAGAGATAATCAGTTCTATAATACCCAGCATGCTTAGCTCTCCAGTTTATTTATATAAAGTTGTGGATAGCAAAACTGGGTATATTTAAATGTCATTCCTCACCCCACCACCATATACATTTACTTACAGCTTCTCAGAGATAAATATTTTAATACAGAAGTATTTATTCAAAGGATTACCCAAAGTCTTATTCATTGTAAAGTCAGAAAAATAATGCAAAAATTCCAACTGTACTCTGTTATTTTGTGCCAAATCACTTTATAGGAATAATGCTGGTGCCAACGTAAGTGTACGTACTTCCTGGGCGTGTACTTATCCTGCCACTAGATTTGACTATTACCCTGTCACTGGACACTGGCACTCCCAGTGGTGGTTTGTGCTTTGCTGTCTTCATACGTCCTAACAAATAACCCCAGTTAAGTACTGGACCGCACTGCCCAGTCTTTGGAGGCTTCACTTGAGTTATTTGCTTAATAAATATGGTCTCAGGGCTAGAAATGATTTATCACTGGCCATTCTTTAAAAACTTAAAGTGGTAAAGACTGAGTAAATGATGTTCTTATATTTGAATATCGGCAGTAAAATTCAGTATTGTAATGCAAAATGTGATTGGTTTGTGGATTATTCTCTGTGAATAAATGCTTCATTTTACCTTAAAAGAGCCAAGACCCATTTTACAGCTGATTTTTTTTTTTTTTTTTGAACTGCTGGTTTATTATGTAGAGCTATTCACAGTTCAGAAAAGTAAGATATTTTAAAAACTATTTTCGATCCGAACTTAAATTTATTTAGTATATGGAATAATGGATTAGAAGTTGAAATAGGTAACTAAGTATAATGGTATAAGGATGTAACTCATACTGTGATAAGTTCTTGTTTTGGATTTTCTTGGTTTTGTTTTTCATTTTGGTTCAACAGTAAACCACAGTCTAAGTTGCACTCGGTTACAGTAAGTATAATCAGGAGAAATGCAAACAAATCAGTCGTTAATACACCCAAAGAATTCACACATGTATTTGGTATTAAACTAGCAAGTATTTGGTATAGATTTTGGTGCCTAAAACTTCATCAGTGGCTTCCGATCTGTCTAAAAGTATGCAGTTTACACAATCAATCCTGGGAGCATTCTGTTTACACTGTGGATCCCACTACTGAGCTAACGTGTATTTAAAAAGCACCTCTAGGGCCGGCCCGGTGGCGCACTGCTACAGTGCGCTGCTTGGGAGTGCGGTGGCGCTCCCGCCGAGGGTTCGGATCCCACATACAGACCGGTTCCCGCTCACTGGCTGAGCGAGGTGTGGGAGCAACACCGAGGGTTGCGATCCCGTTGCCGGTCCCGGTCCAGTACGGGCGCGACACTGAGGGTTGCGATCCATTGCCGGACACGAAAAAAGACAAAAAGGAAAAAAAAAAATAAAAAGCACCTCTAGATATTTTCATCATATATCCAGAAATTCAGTTAGAGAGAGTATGTGTTTCTGTGCCCACAGAAACAAGGTTATTGGGCAGAGGTAATATCAGTGAAGTGACCCAAGCTATGCAGGACTTCATGGATTAAAGCCATCCCCTGAATCCGGCCCAGATTTGTATCTAGTGAGGTCAGAGAGCATGAGGCCAGACATGCTCTGTGCATGCATGGTATGGCTTCCAGTAAACTGAAATGACCCGTTGTTGTCCTCCAAGACACAGACACCAGAAAGAGTATGAAAGGTAAAGGGGAAAGGGAGCAAGAGGAGGGGAGGGGTCTTCCGACTATGACGCAGGTGTGCTACCTGTGAAAGAAGGGAGGGAAGGAGGATTCTCAGGGAGAGCCTCACACTGCAGCACAGGCCTGAGCAAGTGGCCAGGCATATGCTTTAGCACTCCAGCCACCTGGAGCATCCTGGAGAGAGCTCTGAGGGGACATATTCTCTCTGAAGTTCTCTGAAAGGAGATCTGAGCTGCACACTTCCTGGGCTGCCTCAATTATGCTTTAGGGGTCAGAAAGATTAATCTTGTTTGAATCCAGACACAGTCCCACTCTGTAAATGACTTTTCCTGATTGATCACAATTTGCTTTGAAAATCTCCAGAGACCTTTATTTCTGAGTGAAAGATATTCAAGTAAGGGTGATTTATTACTTCGAGGTCATGATGATCATGAAAGCATGCCTGAATATATGTGATTGATGTGGACTATAATGCTTCATTTATTCATAATTCAGCAGACCAAATTAAAGAGAGGTGTGTTTAGGTTTCAAACCTGCCATGACTGTGACCTTGGTCAAGTCACTTCTGTCTCAGCTTCAGCCCCTCGTGTCCAAAATGAGTGGGTTACATAAATATCTGGCATCCTCCAATTCAATTATTCTGTCATTCTCCTTCACTAGAACTTGACTCTGATGAGGCAGAGAATAAAAATGAGTCATTTCTCACATAAATTTTAAATGCACTGTGAAACATAGTTCACTTTCCTGTTCTTCTCTATTTCAATGACTGTCACAAATATTGAGCTAGATTTTCCAAAGTTCATCTCTTAGACCCAATTCAGCTAATTATCAGATGATTTGGCAGATCACTATAGGAATCACTAAAATAACTCTTTATGCAACTTCAAAAAATCTAGCTTAGCATTTTAAATGTCTCATGTGATGTTCTATCTCCATAAATTTCCTGTTCCATTGATTTTCACCATATTAGAAATCAGATCACCCTACACAAAACGTATCCTAATTGCTATTTTTGGGTGGGTATAGATTCACATTTGTCACTTTGCTTGCATATCATATTTTACTATTAGAGCAATGGCTTGATCTAAAACACAAATGATAAACTTTTTCTAATACTATGGCATTCCATTCCATTGCATCTGTATCAGGGCAAAGGGTACATGGGAGGTCAACATGGAAATGCTATAAAAGACCATCAGTCTAGATGGCTCCAGCCATCCAGATTGTTCCAGTTGGTAGAGAAACCACATGGCCTGTAAAACCACCTCCAGCCCTGGTGTTACCGGGCAGCGGTTCCAGGTTCTTGGTCTATTTGTGAAAGGAAAATCTGTCACGGATCGGTAAAAGGAACAGAAGAGAGTGACAGAGAAATGGATCATAATGAGGCTTTATTACCAAGCAAAGGTACACACCAAAGAAGTGTGCAGGCATGTCCCCCAGATTCTTAGGGGGAGGGTTTATATGCTGTTCTGGGATGAGATGTTTCTCTGTCTTAACTAAGAGGAGGAATATTCGGCTGTGGGGGAAGATCTAGAGTAATTAAGGCCTCACAGGCCGAGGCGAGGTTGCATCAGCTTCCTGTCAAGCATCCCTGAGTTTCTGAAGTTTCTGGTCATTCTCTTAACTTTGGCTGATCCAGTCTGAATATTTATGAGCAGCCTCTCTGGGACACGTCCCTATTCTGTCCTGCTTCACCGGGACCCTCTTCTTGGCTTGCATCCTTACACCAGGATAGATCCCATTGCAGTCTCTGAGCCCGTTGTCCAACCTACATCATCACACTTGGGAAACAGTGAGCAGATGCTTCTGTTTCATCCCACAGGTGGTCCTGGCTCTGCCATATGACACCCCAGTGCCTGGGTATATGAATAACACCGTCAACACCATGCGCCTCTGGTCTGCTCGGGCACCAAATGACTTTAACCTCAGAGACTGTGAGTACAGCACTTTTTGATCACAAGTTAGGACCAAATTGGACTTGCGAAAATAGCCTTTAGTTTCTGATCTGAGCTCTTCAGTGACTAAGCAGGCATCATGTGCAGCAAATAGGGAGGACATTTTTAAAGCAGTCCTTTAGTATGGCCTTCTCAGACTCTCATGTGAAGCCCAGCATGAAGGTTTGTTGAAATCTTTTTGGATTTTTAGGAATTTTAGGAATCCCACATGGCATGCAGCAAGCATCAGGTGAGATCGAGGGGCTTCCAACAACAATGGCTGGCTTGTCTATTTATTGTTTTTCTAACGTTCCCCTCAGTTAATGTTGGTGACTACATTCAGGCTGTGCTGGACCGGAACCTGGCCGAGAACATCTCCCGGGTCCTCTATCCCAATGATAACGTGAGTAACCAAGCTTGCTTTCTCAGTGGCGACAGAACCAAGTCCTTTTACAAAAGCCTATTCAGTAACCCTATAAAACACAATGTTCATTTTTTTTTTCATGTGCAGAATAAGCTCCATATCTCTTCCTGAATTACAACCAAGTGAGGAAAACAAATTTTCAGAATTCGTGAAATCAGAATTGGTGTTTTGGCCTTGATTAGTGACCCCATCATTAATTGGGAAGGCTCTGCATTTGTACTTGTATTTGCATTTGTATTTGTTGTAGTTGTATTTCAAAACCTGAATATAAAACATGAGCTGGATCATGGGTACAGCACTAGCTCCTTTCCAGACAGAAATTTCATGTGCAACGTCAGAAGTCCCTGTGATTTCCTGCCTGGCTCTTCCCTCACTCACTGGGCTCTTCCTGGCCCTCTGCCCCCAGGCTGGTTGGGGTGATGGACCTCGGAGCAGGCCTATAAACAAACACCTGTCTCTTCTGCCACTTACTTGTATCTTTAAACTTTTTCTTACAAATGATTATCCTAATTTTATTCTAAAAATAGCTCAGTTTTTAAAAACTTGGAACTGGATCTCAGATGACTGCTATGGATTCTTGGTTGGTTTGAATATAAGCGACTCTAATTTCTCCAATGGGTAAAATCATACTCTTGATGCAGTAATGATTTTTTCTAAAGTTAACCTCAGAAGCAATCAAACTAGTATTCTGCTTTACAAAGATGGCAGAAAACAAGGATCTTGGGGACTAGGACATAAATAGTCCCTAGGACCAGATATCCACTTGGTGTTAAGCCACAGCCTCTAAGAGGGGAGTAGGATTATGTGGATTTTCAGGAACCTGATGGTACATGTTATTTGGGGAAAATATTGTGACTTCAGTACATTTCAGAGAAATCAATAACCCCATAGCAAAATGTTATTCTGTTTCATGGTCAACATAAGAATTTTCCAAGTTTGGGACTACACTGCCTGGCCAAACCCAGGCCTTCAGGATTGTATAACTGGAAGGTGCTTGAAATCCATCTTCCTATCTTCAGTAAGGACCAAACCTAACTCTACTTGGAAATAAGCATCTGCAGTAATTGACAACATATTCTAAGTAAGCATGGGGTAAAAAGTTGACCAGATTTGTTGGGTAAAAGGTAGCTCTCTGGATTATGTTTTTTTAAGAATGAGTTGATAAATCATTTTCATTCTGCAGTTACAAAAACAAATTCATTCTCTCTCCTCAACCTGGCCATAGCCCTAACCCAGGCATTAGTCTCCCTTCCAAGGATCTTGCACCTGCCCTCACCCTGCAACTAGTGAGAAACTTTGTTTTTCCTGGAGTTCGGCCTTCTTCTCTCAACCAAATTCAGAACACAAGCAGATAATATTAATTCTACCAGAGTTAATTATTAATATTAATTAATCTGATCAGAACTACACTATACTTTTCACCAACACTGAAAACTAGAAGACAAAAAAAAAAAAATCTGAGGGTTCCATATCCAGGCAAATAATCACTATGAGGGCAGAATAAAGATGTTTTCTGATGTGTAAGGTGGCTAAAAAATTGACCGTGCACACACTTTTTCCCAGGAGACCCTGGAAGTGTGTGTACTCCCAATGAAGGGGAGTAAACCAAGAAAGAGAAAGACATGGGATCCAGAAAACAAGTGACCCCAGACTGTAGATGAGCACAGGGGTCCTCAGAATAACAGGGAAAGAAGATTCTAAGATGACAGTGGAGCAGCAGTCCCAAGGAGCAGCCAACTCAGGAGCGATCCAGAAGAGACTGTTCAAAAAGACTGAGTTAATGGAACACCTAATGTGTTTGAATATAGTGAGAGGAAATTTACACAACTGGGCTAGAATGCAGGATAATTAGGGGAAAGTACTCAGAAAACCAAGTAGGCAAACAAACGAAACAATTATGAACTCCAGGAAAAAAACTTTTTAAGAAAATGAAAAGTAATCATTATAGGAGGACACATGTACACACAAATCAGCTGTCTGTAGCATTTACGTAGTCATAATAATGTAAACACTGATTAAGGAGCCAGTGAAAATTACAGCGTAATTATGTTGAGAGGATTGGGGATGAGAATATGTGTTTGATGGCTCTGATGTATAAACTGAGTTGCTTTTTGGCTCTTCTCCACTACCAGGTCAGGATTTGGCTTTCTTGGGTCTTCTGGCTCAGTTACCACTCATACATCTGTTTTTAAGCTTCTAAAAAGTTGTTGTTTTCTCTCTCCCAGTCTCTTTATCCTTTATCTGTATGCCTTTTTAAAACCCTTTTGCTGTCATTTTGGTGGGGTTCCAGGAAAGAGCAAAGGCTCATGCTTTGGCGTTCCACCTGCCATCTTTCATAAGAAAAATGGGCTTTATCCTCAAAGCTTCCCGGGCAAGAGACACCAGTCACGTTTTTGACCACACCTACAATGGGAACCACTTTCATTCAGTCTCTCTGGCTTGAAGTTTTTTGAAGGGAAGGAGCTAAGATTGAAGCAGGAGTACTTTGTGGTGGCTGCTACCTTGCAAGATATCATCCGACGTTTCAAAGCCTCCAAGTTTGGCTCCACCGAGAGTGCAGGAATTGCATTTGATGCCTTTCCGGATCAGGCAAGTAGTCAGTCTCTGCAGGTGGGGTCCATGGAGGGGCCAGGATTTCCTATCAGCTTTACTGCTCTCTCCCAGTGCTGAACAAGTCGAGTAGGAACAGTGTGCTTCAAGTGTTTCACAGAAGCTGGGCATTTAGCTTGGTGCTTTCCCCAGGCATGTGTGGGACAAGGAAGCCAGAGCCCGGGCCACCAGTCACCTTCACCTTGCTGTCTTTCCCCACTAGGTGGCCATCCAGCTGAATGACACCCACCCTGCACTTGCCATCCCTGAGCTGATGAGGATTTTCGTGGATATTGAAAAATTGCCCTGGTCTAAGGTCTGGACAGTCTGGCTTCTTTTTACTTTAATAAACCAGGATATCGGTAGTTGAAAGACTTTGCCAAAAAGCTTCTTTTTCAGTTTTTCAAAATAAGTTACTGTTGCTAACTTCCAATAGTTAAAGGTATGTTTTGCTCTGATGCTGACATTTCTCCATCCTCAGGGATGTGCTTTACAGGGAGTAAAACTAAAACAAAATAAATACATTCCTAATGTGATGTAGACCAATAGCTGTATTAAGGCTTATATTATGTTTACCGTTTTTGTGTCTAAAAGGATTCTAAATTAAATTCTGTAACCTCAGAAGACAGCTAATTGAAAGTATACCCATAGCTTTGGAATTCAGCATTTTAAACATACCTGCTGAGAGCATTAATTTTTTATTCTACAACCTTTGTGTATTTAATAAATAAAAGACATGTCACAATAGTAGAGATTTATTAGAATGCTGTCTTAAGTTTTATCACACAGTTTCACAAATATCTTCTGCACCTCCTACCCCCAACCCTCCCTCCTCCGCCCCTGAAAAGAAAAGTTCCCATTATCTGGACCACTCAGGAACCTGTTAGAATCAGTGTGTATACACTTAGAATTGTCCTGTTGCAGACAGGCCGAGTTGAGGAAGTGTTTGGCCTGTGTGGTGGGTGTGCACTGCAGGGGAAAGCAGCTGACCCCTCTCTCTGTCAGGCATGGGAGATCACCCAGAAGACCTTCGCATACACTAACCACACAGTGCTGCCAGAAGCCCTGGAGCGCTGGCCAGTGCAGCTGGTGGAGAAGTTGCTTCCTCGACATTTGCAAATCATTTATGAGATAAATCAGAAGCATTTAGATGTAAGTCATTTGAGACATTCTTCCCTTTATGAGAATGAGCTCTTAAGACATTCAGGGTGGCTGCAGTGTTCCCCCTTTCCAAGCATGAGGCCCAAACGTCTTTCAATCATTGATATGACAAGCATACTCAAGTCTGAACAGGGCTCATTAAAAGTGCTAAAATGGAAAGATGGCATCTCCCTAGGGCTAACTCTGCCCCTCTCTGTGAGAGTGAAGTTCTATATTCACTCCATCAAAGATTTTGCTTGGGAAGTGAATACCGTTATTGCTTTAAACCTGAGTGGCCAGCAAGGTCTTTCTCTCCCTTTGGCTAGAGAATTGCAGCTTTGTTTCCTAAAGATGTCGACCGTCTGAGAAGAATGTCTCTGATAGAAGAGGATGGAGGCAAAAGGATCAACATGGCCCATCTCTGCATTGTGGGCTCCCACACTGTGAATGGCGTGGCTAAAATCCACTCAGACATCGTGAAGAAGGAAGTGTGAGCCTCCATTACCGTGGTTGTGGGTCTAACGCTGATCTGTTAATGGAACAATGCTAACAAATGCAGGGTTGCATTTAGCAATGAGGAAAGGCCTGTTACAATGTTTAAAAGTATTTTCTTTTATACAAAGAATGCTTCTCTTTAAAAAGAAAGAAAGAAAAGAAAATATGCCATCCTCTCTAAGCCATTCTAATTCTAGACTTAGGAGCCAAAAAAAAAAAAAAATATTCTGCTGAAAGTCTGGTATATATGTCAGTGCCAGGAAGTCAGATGGAGGTGATTAGATTTGGAATTTTTCTTGTAATTATTTTGAATTGCAAATGAATTTCTATTTGGAAAGACAGTCATAGCTGCTGTCAGCCCTTCCCTCCACTTTTATTTAATCTTTGTAAGCCTGCACTTGGCTTCTTTAATGTAACTCCGAACTTTATCTAGCATGCAGGACCCTGGCATTTCAGCCAAATTCAGTGATGTGTTTCTTCCATCTCCAGATTCAAGGACTTCAGTGAGCTAGAACCAGACAAGTTTCAGAATAAAACCAATGGGATCACTCCACGGCGCTGGCTCTTACTCTGCAACCCGGGGCTTGCAGAGCTGATAGCAGAGGTAACTGGGGAGTGCCGAGAGGCATGTGAGTGCCCTTATCCTTAGCAAATCCCATCTGCAGCAGGGCTGGGGCTGGCTTCATCATCGTGTAGCTTGTGCAGTCACACAGAGCTCCATGCCGGGTTTAATTCTCTGCTGTAGCCATCTTAAAATTCTTAAATTTTGAACAAGGGGTGCTGCAAATTATGTAGCTGGTCGTGGCTAACAGTATTCATATGACACATGGGTAGAAGATGGTATACCTATTTAGTAAATGAGGATAACAAAACTCATAAATAACTAATAGAATAACAGGGTTCTTGGTCACCCTTTGGAGTAGATTTCCTGTGTTTAACACTTTAATACCACTAAAACTACACTTAAGATTCTAGCAGCAGTGTTCCTCTCACAGAGAATTATTTCTAGGCTCTTCTGTGAGTGACACCGTTGTGTGTACCATGTATAACTATGCTGTTGTAACTGGGTGAGAGCCACTCACCCCGTCCTCACAGAAACTGCTCATTTGGGCTTGATTTCCACCCCTGAATTAAAGCCACCCCTTCTTTAAATTGAAAGAAAATCGGGGAAGACTACGTGAAAGACTTGAGCCAGCTGACGAAGCTCCACGGCTTCCTGGGTGACGATGTCTTCCTCCGGGAAATAGCCAACGTGAAGCAGGTGAGGCGTGGGGGGCCCTCCCGGCACGCGCTCGGGGGGCTCATACTCCACTCTGTAAAACCTGAGTCAGAAGGGCTGTGCACCGTGCCCTGTCTCAACAGGAGAATAAGCTGAAGTTCTCTCGGTTCCTGGAGAAGGAGTACAAAGTGAAGATTAACCCCTCGTCCATGTTCGACGTCCACGTGAAGAGGATCCACGAGTACAAGCGGCAGCTCCTGAACTGCCTGCACGTGGTCACCATGTACAACCGTGAGCTGGCCCTGCAGCCACCCACAGGCCCCACGGAGGTGGACAGTCTCGCCACCCTGGCCGTCAACTGACTTCTGTCCCATCCACTTCTTTTTCAGGCATTAAGAAAGACCCTAAGAAGTTATTCGTGCCAAGGACAGTTATCATCGGTGGCAAAGTAAGTTGACCCTACTCAGTGGGGACTTGAGGGCTCTAATCTCTTGCCATTTCTCCACTGGGTCACGGCCGCCTTCTGTCACTGTGTTTAACGTTCTTCCCCAAGGCTGCCCCGGGATATCACATGGCCAAAATGATCATAAAGTTGATCACCTCAGTGGCAGATGTGGTGAACAATGACCCCATGGTTGGAAACAAGTTGAAAGTCATCTTCTTGGAGAACTACAGGGTGTCTCTTGCTGAAAAAGGTATACTGTCGTCATTACAAAATGTGTGGGAGCCAGAGCAAATTATAGGGATTACTCAGTAAGGAAAACAGTGTGGCTAACCTCAGGGCACTAGATACTTAAGATAAAAGGTGCCGCTCTTGGGCAGAATGAGGGCCTGAGGCAAGAGCTTTTAAGGTGACCCATCTGACAATGACATTGATGTCCCCACAGTCAGTACCACAGAAGCACATTTCCAAGTGCATTTTCTTCCCAACCAGTGAGAGCTGGGTGCTGGAGGAGGTAGCCTGAGGTTTTGGCATGATGCAAACCTGCTCTACAAAAGAGAGGACAGGTCTTCAGTTCCTAGCCCCACTTCTGCAAGAGAACACAAACTCACCAGTCCCCAGATGTTCCTCTGGTCCCTGCAGGGAAGAAAGGGCTGTCATTTGTTCATGGAGCAATAGGAAATGAGGGCAGATGTCAGGCTGCCAAAGCACAAGTCCTAGATGTGCCTTGTATGGGCACTGGGGCATCTGGCATGGAGTTCCCAAGGGGGACAGCAAGGATGGCAAGAATGTCCCTTTCAATGTCCCTTTCTCTGCCACTGAGACCTTTGTCCATTTGCATCACATGCTTACAAAGCACCATCCACAT
Source organism: Galeopterus variegatus (assembly GCF_000696425.1). Lineage (NCBI taxonomy): Eukaryota > Metazoa > Chordata > Mammalia > Dermoptera > Cynocephalidae > Galeopterus > Galeopterus variegatus. Next base: position 162,242 of record NW_007726798.1, read on the forward strand.
GCAAATGCCAAATGTATGTTCACCCACTTCCCAAATTGGAAAGATAGAAGGAAGCTTTCTCTTTTCTGTGGTATTTTTGGGTCCCCTAGTGGTACTGTTTAAGAAATGTCTGCATAAAGAGAAAAGAGCTAAGTCCTTAGATCTAATCCATGAATAAGCTCTCCTAGTAAAGCAGAGAAGTGGCCCTGACCTTTGTGGTGACAAGAAGGGCTTCAGGCAGCTCTATCTGTGTGTAAATCAGCCTGAAAGGTTAAAGGCTTGATGTCCAGCCCCTGGCACACTTCAATTGCACATGGCTTAATTTCCTGCAGTGAGTGGAAGGAGGGAGGTGAGAAGAGGAAGGAATGCAGAAAATCCACTCCCCTCGTGTTGCAAAAGAGCAGAAAGGAGAGATGCTCTGAATTTTATGGATCTAGAAAGAGAAGTTTCAAAATATTTTATAAAGCAGAAGAAATAAAAATAAAGCCAAAACAAAAATTGGAAAGGAGAAAGGGACAACAGAAAAGTAGTATCAATGTTTATAGCACAAAGCCAGTAGATACTCCTTAAAGTTTACAGACCAAGAAAGAGTAGTATACGCATAAAGTTATGTAGCACATCAACAGTGCACCACAGTGGTTGGCCGAGTCAAGGGGAAAGAGTAAGATCTGCCTTCTATACCACTTAACGTTTGTCTTGATGTGCATGTATTACTTGCGTGATCAGAACAGGCCAGCTAGACAAACGCTCACATATAAGAAGATTTAGAGAGACAGTCACTCATTTTAACTTGGCTTTCTTGCAGTCATTCCAGCCACAGATCTGTCAGAGCAGATCTCCACTGCAGGCACTGAAGCCTCAGGGACAGGCAACATGAAGTTCATGCTGAATGGGGCCCTGACCATCGGGACCATGGATGGGGCCAATGTGGAAATGGCAGAGGAAGCTGGGGAAGAGAACCTGTTCATCTTTGGCATGAGGGTCGATGATGTGGCTGCTTTGGACAAGAAAGGGTGAGAGAGCAGCTCTTTATTGGTCGGGTCATCCCCAGGAGGGTCCATGATCTCAGAGGGCATCCTGCCCACACAGGTACCCATGGAGGCTGGGTCACATGAGATGTGGCAGCATAGCATCTGCCATGAGGAGTCAGGGCAGCCTCCTGGCCACAGATCAAGTCTTACTAAACCCAGCAAGTAAAAATAAAGGGAGCTCAGACACAGGTACATGGAGTAGTTGCTCTTTGTTATCAGCCATTGCAGAGCTGGCCTCAGTGAGCTACTCAGTTCTCTGCATCTGTGATTTTTACTTTGATCAAAAGATGAACCAGTTTCTAGTTGGAAGTTTTTGCCTATAATTTAAACCATTTTCTAGTGCTCCTCTAAGATCTCAAAGAGATGGACTAAAATTGGAAAAGAATAGCCATGGATGTACAGAAGCACTCGGGAACACTTGTTTTCACTTAATATCTAGATAGATTTGTTTGCCTGAGTTCAGGAATGAAAGAAAAAAAAAGTACTGTCCAAAGGACCTATGGGAATCACAAAATTTAGAGAGTGCTAAATATACTTCCTAACCCTGGGAAGTAATTTTCACTCAGTAGCAACAAATTTTGAGAACCTGTGGATCTCAAAAAGCAACTGGTCCACTTAATACAAAGCTTGTTTAGAGCCATAAAGTCTGCACTGAAACAGAGCTTCTGTGTTTCTACCAGATTAGACTATTGCTCTGTGACCATATTTTCATTATCTACTGTTATTAGAGTCTTTGGTTACTAGGAACAAATCAAATTTAGAATGGAAAATAAACTTGAGGAAAATTTATCTAGTAAAAATGTGTCTATACCCATGCTGAAATCTACAATGGCTTCTATAAATGCTAGTATTTCTGAATGCATTTTTCACAGCTAAATGCAGTGTCTCGTGTGCTGTTAAGGGCCTTTAACAAAACACTAAAGGCAGTGTCTAGTATGTTGTTACGGCCTTTTTCTTATCACCCACCCACCCCTACCCCACAGGTACAAGGCAAAAGAATATTACGAGGCAATTCCTGAGCTGAAGCTGGTCATTGATCAGATTGACAATGGCTTCTTTTCTCCCAAGCAGCCTGACCTCTTCAAAGACATCATCAACATGCTATTTTATCATGACAGGTGAGTTCCCACAAGGAGAGGGTGCTATTTGAGCTGTGAAAAGGGGACAAAAACATCTTAAACCAACTACAACCCACTCATGTAGATTAGCATAGATCTGGGATCTGATCAGATAACCCAGTCTTGGGGGAAAAAAGATATTCTCTGCCAATGATGCAGTAAGGTTTAAAAATAAGACCCACAAATCTGGTATTCTTTTTCTCCATCCACTGATATACCCAACTTTCAAATGCATCCATATGATGACATTCTTACATGTGGGAAGAACCATAAAAAGGTTGAGGGCTGATTAAAATTCTTGTGAACAGAAATATGAATTTGGTAAGCTAGCCATGCCTGACATTTAGCAAAAGAAAATTTCAAATGGAATTTTAGAATGCATCTGTTAATGAAGCTTTTTCTTGTTTTTTGTTTGTTTGTTTTTTCCTTCTAATTAACAAAAATAAACAGATTTAAGGTCTTTGCAGACTACGAAGCCTATGTCAAGTGTCAAGAAAAAGTCAGTCAGCTGTACATGGTAAGTTGCAGAGATTTATAAAAGAAACAAATTTACTATGATTAACTACAATTTTTGTTTCTTTTTATTAAATCTAAATAGCAGGGCCCTACTACCAATCAAAAAAAAAAAGAAAGTGAAGCAATTGTCCAGCTTATTCTGATCAAAACTTGACTTTTCCCATGTTTGGGCAAAGGTTGGGATTTGCCATTTCAGTAGCAGTTAAATGTTTAATTCACAAGTGAAAAATCAAGTATTAAATTTTGTAATATCCAAATAAAAAAATGACAAATAGTTCAATATTTATGGAGCACCCACCCTGTAGCAGGTATATGCTGGAAGCTAAGGATGGAAAGCCTCAGAGAGGCACTGGGACTCCTCCCCTGCCAGGCACTGTGCTGGGCTCTGAGAACACGGCGTGAACAAGGTCAGGTTCTTTCTTTTCTTCCTTCAAGGAGCCTGCTCAGTGCCGGGGTTCTTAACCTGAGGCACACATCAGAGTCACCAGCACAGCTCTTTCACAGTACAGAGGCCAGTCCCCTAACCACCCCACCCACCTCCTCTGAGAGATTCTGACCCAATAGTGGATGGGACCACCATCAGTATTTGCAAAACCTGCAAAGAGGATTCTAAGCTGAGCCTCAGTTTATTGGGATAAGACTGATCCCCTATTCTTTGAAAGTTGGAAAATAAGTACCTCTCCTGGACTACTCATAGAGTGGGGCTATATGAATAGAATATAAATGTATAGGGCCGGCCCGGTGGCGCACTGCTATAGTACGCCACTTGGGAGTGCGGCGGCGCTCCCGCCGAGGGTTCGGATCCCACATACAGACCGGTTCCCGCTCACTGGCTGAGCGAGGGGCGGGCACAGCACCGAGGGTTGCGATCCCGTTGCCGGTCCCGGTCCGGTACGGGCGCGACACTGAGGGTTGCGGTCCGTTGCCGGACACGAAAAAAGACAAAAAGGAAAAAAAAAGAATATAAATGTATAGAAAGAGGAGAGGTTTCATATTTGAATGTTCGAAAAAAAAGAAAAGGAGAAAAATAAGGAAGCCTATACTATAATTAAAAAAAAAAAAAAACCCAATACAAAAAAAGGTCAGAACCATGTGAATAAGACTTCCTATGCAAAGTTATACATCTTTATCAAATAGCTCTCTGTTTTGTAAACATGCGGAAAGGTTGATCATCTCTTACAGGAGAGACTTTTAGTGAATTGCAGGTACCCTGGGGGAACACAGAGGAGAAGGCTAGCTCTGTACCAAGACTCCAGGTTGGGCTTCACTAACATTTTTCTCTATTCCTTCCCCAAGGCAGGTGACAGGATAGTTCCTACAGTTGTCCCAGATGTCCCACTGGGGTTTTAAAATAGGATAATTCCAGGCCTGTGCTGCTTTACAGCCCTTATATTCTGGTAGAGTCACGTCCAGTCCCCCAACAGTATAAAGGGCAGAACAAGTTCAAATTAAAACCAGCAAGGGCCCAGTGCTAGGGCCAAGCTAAGCGGCGACTTACTGCTTCCTGGACACTGGAGAGGGTGGCCACATACGGCCCCCAAGAACTCAAAGGCAGAGGGAAGAGAATGGCGTCCTCACGAAATATGAATAAAACAGAGAAAGAAAGGACTGAACAGGGCAAGGGAAATGTGAATGTCAGTGTTAAACAATGGGTCTCCTCTGTTAAAATTATGACCCAAATCCAAAGGATGCCCATCTAGAAGCCCAGCATTTGATTCAATACTTCTTGTTCATTAGTGCAAATTGTAGGTTTGGGGTTTTTTGTCCCCCCAAATTGCAGTTATTTACTCTTAACAATAATTGTATTGTTGAGGCTTAGTAAACATGACCCATATGGCTGGCAAGTCTATTCATATCCATTTAAATAAAGAAAGTGAAGAGAAAAAGCTTTTATTCCCCTGATACTATAGTAAGTTTCCAAAGTCTGAAAAACTAATTTCAGATTCTGTTTTGCAGTACAGAAAGGAATGAATAGCTTTAGTCTTTCTTTTAAATGCTTATAATGCATTGCTAGTGGATTTGAATAATGTCCTGTCATTTCCAATAGTTCTAGAGTTCTTTACAAAATCATGAGGCTATCAAATAGCTTCTTATCCTATTATGAAAATTATGAGATTTAGATGTGATTTTTTAAATTAAGGATAAAGCCTTAATTGACCCTATTTTGAAACCCCAATGGAGTGTTTGGGATTCAGTGTAAACCTACTGAGGGACGTACCTTCAGAAAGAACAAGATACGCTAAGTGTGTCAGTAAAGCCTCCCATGGGATGGTTTGCCTACGCTATAGCTAACATTCTAGAGGAGAGTTTCTCAAACTCTGACTGTGAGACACTGGTTAGACTTCTTTACCATGGCGTCTAGCAGACAATGAATGACAGTCTCTTCCTTCCCCATAGTTTAAAGGGAGTGATCTTTGTTCATAAAAAAGCATGAGAAATACAGTTCACCTGCCAAAACTTTGTAACCATGACAGGAATATATCCTTGGTTTCTCGAAAAGTGGAAAGTTCTTTTTTTTTTTTCATTCCTAAGAGAAACATACTCTAAATATGAAGAAAGTGCAGTCTGTCCTACCTCCCTCTCAGCTGAGGAACAAGTGAATGTACAATTCACTACAGTCTATTACTGTCGTTTTCCTCATGAAATGTGCTAGGATGTGCTTGGCCTGATGCTAGTCTTAAAGCTTGCTGGGTACTCAGGCACTGGGCTGTATATACATGTGTTGTTTACAGAATCCAAAGGCCTGGAACATGATGGTACTCAAAAACATAGCCGCCTCGGGGAAATTCTCCAGCGACCGAACAATTAAGGAATACGCCAGGGACATCTGGAACATGGAGCCTTCGGATCTAAAGATTTCCCTGTCCAATGAGTCTAGCAGTGGGGTGAACAAAGCCAATGGAAATTGAATTCTAAAATGCCTCTAGAAAAAAATAGCTTCTTACTGAACTTGAACATTTTTATGAAATTCATTGATTTTGTTGTTGGGGGGGGGTTGTTTTTTTGTTTTTTTGGATTTTGTTAGCTAGTAAAGAGATTGAACCCCGGACCTTGATGTTTTCAGCACCACACTCTAACCAACTGAGTTAACTGACCAGCATGTTTTGTTTTGTTACCTAATAATCGTGTTAAGTATCTCTGGGAATGGGGAGGGGAAGTGTATGACTGTATTACGGCTAAAAATAAGGTGTCAATTTCCAAGGGCTACGTGATTGCCAAAACTTATTATTTCACAGCAGATCAGTAGCCTGCTAGGACTTTCCCCAAAGCTAATCAGAAAGCTAGAAAATTGCTTGGAAGTTTTTTATTCCATTTAATCGAACTAAATTAAAATACAAATTATTAATCTACATTGGAGCAACATTCTTACACTGCTGTCTAAGTCCAAAGCACAGACCACTGTCTTAGTCCATTTGGGTTGCTATAACAAAATGTCTTAAACTGGATAACTTCTAAACAACAGAAATTTATTTCTCACAGTTTTGGAAGCTGAGAAGTCCAAGATCAAGATGCTGGCAGACTTGGTGTCTAGTGAGGGTCACTTTCTGGTTCATTGATGGCACCTTCTCATTGTGTCCTCACATGGTGGAAGGGGTAAAGGGCTCCTTTGGGCATTTCTTATAAGGGTACTAATTCCATTCATGAGAGCTCAGCCCTCATGATCTAATCACTTCCCAAAAGACCCCATCTCCTAATACTATCACCATCATATTGGTGATTAGGTCTCCAACATGGATTTTGGGAGCGGATACAAACATTCAGACTGTAGCAACCACCTTATTCCCAAATATCCCCTAGATGTTTTATAACTACACATTTTTAGCTGGGATCCAAATTTTACCAAATTCTGATTCTCCACACAGTGAGGTTTCAGTAAGTTTCACAAAGTAGACTATAATAAGCTAAATGAGAACATTCCATACTGCCCTGCATCCATGCTTTCTTTATTAAATTAGCAAGTGACTTGCAGAAATGCCAATAGCTTCAGCTCATCCAAGCAGCCGGGTACAATTTTACATAAAAAAACACACATTGCAGTTGGTGTTTGGGCCAAGACTTCACTGAAGATTTCCGCTTCTCTCAGACCTTATGCCCACTGCTTGCTCAGGAAATCTCTGCAGAAAAAGGACCTAAATCAGCTCACGCACTTTCCCCACCTTGTGGTCTAAGTAAGCCAAAGCAGCCTAATTGCCTCTATGGGGAAGACACATGTAGCAAAGCAACTCTTACCTCACGGTTATTAACAGTTTGGGGCTTTTACAAAGGAAGTTGTGTTGGAAGCCAGGAGGAAAGATAACCATCTTGACCCTCTCTTTGTTCCTGTATGCATTGTGTGCAATTTCATAGAGCTGCAAGGGACAGAAAGACAGAGACTCAAAGGCTGACAATTCAAAGCCGTGGGTTTTCTACTCCAATTTTACTAAAAGGGTATAGAAACAGCCAACTTCGGGAGTTTGTCCCATTAAGCCAGAGACATGCGGACTCTCCATGTTCCCAATTGGCTGCCTCTACACTAAAGCACTGAATGCTACACAGCATCAATAAAATATCCATAAAACATTGTCCTTCCCCTGCCCATACCTTTCTACAAAGGGACAAAAAAATTGCTACAGACCTGCTCTAGCAGAGGTTTGTTTAAAGAAAAAAAACAGCATCCCCATTTTTAGTGCTACTGCAAAAGAGACTACATGGAAGTTCCCACAGCAGCCTGGGATCTTCTCTCCACTTGCAGATGCAAAGACCCCAGACGAACAACCAGGCTCCACCACAAACACTGCTTTGAGCTGAGTAGCGAGGATGCTGATCTCATTGTGTAAACCAGCAGCATGGCTATTTAGGGGTGTGGTGAATCCCCTATAATGTGAGAGACCCTCCTTTAGGCTCTAATCAAAGTTTGGATAAATAAAAAAGTGGCAAAATGAGTATAGTACATTTTAGTCAGCCCTGAGTTTACCTTTTTTCCGTACTCCAAAGGCACTGTCCTGTCATCCTCTCCATGTATGATGAGAAGGGGAGAAGACAGGAATTTCACACTAGGGACAAGTAGAAGAAAAACATGCAGTTCAGGAATTATACATTGAGATTTCCCCTCTTCTAAGTTAAAGCTTTAGCAAAACATGAGGTTTGCCCAAAGTACAAGAAGTCTCTCTCTTTCCTTCCAAGGAATAACAACTTCATATGTAAAAAACCTCATATAGTAACTTTTTTCCCGTCAGGTAAGTTTCCCTGTCTTCCATTTACTCATATAATTTAATTGGGTATTTAATTTAATTTACTTTTACATGATTTTTTGAAAATACTGAAGAAAAACACTAAGACACGAAATTTGTACACTGTCAAAAGAACTATTTTCTTCTGTATTCCACCTTATTACCTGATATCTGAAATACTTTAAAGACTATAAAAGAAAACAAAATAACTCAAAACCCAAAAATAACAAAAATTGCCACAGAACCAAGAGACCTCTTTGTAGCAATTTATTTACCTTTCCCCATAAATGTGGAGGATGGACATGCAATTAATGGGTTTGATTAGCTTCCCGGTCAGCCTCCTAGTTTAGAAATTCAAAAAGGCTATGGCATGAAGAATGCCTGGTCTCCCACTTCAATGTCTTTCTCAAAGAAAACTTCCCTGCCCCCCCCCCAAATTCTGATACCCATCCAGCCCTGCCTCAGTGACTCACTGTTACTCCTGACAGTAGTAGATTCCCTCAAGTGTGTTGAAATAGAAAAAAATACTGACAATGACTGCCTATTTGGAAGCCTTCTTAAATTTTCTGTGAGGGACTAATTGGCCAAATTCTAGTTGCTGGATGGTAGATGGGTTTGGGTTACACGGGGAGTAAGGCTTAGAAGTCAGGGATCCCCCAAGGAATGTTAGACTAGATCCTAGAGGACCTTTAAAAGGTCCTGATAGGCCATAAATATACAACGGCCTTTATGACTCCAGAGAGTGCTGAACTGAATTGGTGAAATCATCAAATTAGAAATGAGAAAAATAGCAAATACTAAAAATGCATAGGTACCTTAACCCAAATTCTAGTACCATCTAAGAATGATAGAAGGATATTCAGACTTATCATCATCCAGTAAGTCACATGATAGTCATCTTTAGAATCCCATAAATATAGCAATAATGGACATCTTTTCATCTTTAGCTTACTTTTCATCATTAGGGAAGACTATTTTGTCTTTTCTCAGGGCATCCATAAGCGTGCGTAAAAATCCTGGAAGTTTCCGGTAAATCTATTTTTAAAAAGAAAAAAATTAATACTTGCCCCATAGCTATGCCATTTGTTATAGTCTCCCACTATGAACCAAAGTAACATAGAGTAGTGACTTTCTAAATATAAAAAACTTTTAAAAAACTTTTATGATTTTAAAAAGTAATTCATGTTATTGTAGGGAATTTGGGAGAAAAAAAAAACAGAAAGGAACAAAGAAGAAACAAGTCACATAATCCTGCCATTGTAGTTAATCACTGTTAACATTTTGTTTTTACTTCCTGTCTTTTTTAAAAATACAAATGGCACCACTAATTCTTAATTCTCCATCCTCATAAAGGAGCAGTGATATGCAAAATCTAAAAACTACTTCTACAGTAAACATAGTTAGTTTACCTAGTCTAGTTGAGGAATAGAATATTGATTAGTGAAAAATTCTGGTGAAAGTGTACAATACATAGATAATTGGTTTTAGAGGGTATGAACATTACAAACTATTAAATATAATTTAATATTACAATGCTTTAAAAGACATTTATGTTTTAACAATTACCATAGGACTCCAAATGTAACAATTATCATTCTAAACATACTGAATTTCCTCTTTAATGGCAAAAATCCAATAAATAGGAGATGCTACTTAAATACATTTTTACAATATTTTGATTAAGTCAATATGTAAATTAGTTTATATGTCCTAAAAACATCTATTTCAACTGAAAATGAGGAGGAAAGGGCAGAAACCCGGAGCGATACAGCACCTTCTTCCCAAACTTTGAACCCTATCCCACACAGTATCCCAAATCCATTCATTTCTCTCCATCTCTACCAACACCCAGCCTAAGCCACCCTTAATTTCTTGCTTGGGCTATGACAACAATCCCAAGTGGCTCCCAGCTTTCACCTTCACCCTTCTATAATCCAGTACCCACAGAGTGATCATTTCAACATGCAAATCAGATCACATCACTCTTTTGCTTAACACCCTCCAAAGGCACTTGGATTAAACCCCAACATGTCATTTCAGCCTTCGAGGTGAAGAATCTGGCCACAGAATCTGGTGGTTGCCTGTACCCCCAGTCTCATCTCCTATCACTGTGCCCCTTTCTGTCCACCTTCAGACTCCACTGCCTTCTGCTCCAGGAACACACCGGGCTTGACCCCACCTCAAGGCCCTCACCTTTGCTTTTCCATCTGCCTGAGACCTCCAGATTTCCCCATGGCAGTTGACTCCTTCTCATGCAGGCCTCAGCTCAGATGGTATTTCCTAAGAGAGGTTTTCTATAACCAGCTGTCAAACCACCACCCAGTCGTGCCCTATCGCGTTATTTCATGCTTTCACAGCACTTCTCACTACTGAATACTTTCCTCTACACTTGTCCTCTATCTGTTTCTCCAGCAAATATGCAGACTTTACAGGGGGAGCGACCACAACTTTCTTACTCCCCGTGGTATCCCCAGAACCTAGAAAAGTTCCTGGTACATAATAGACACTCAACAAATATTTGCTAAAGATGCAAATCTTTATGCATATGTTATGCATATACCCCTGCTGTACACTTTAAGCTATTATCTGTCATTTTCATCTCAGTGTGACTGAATTTCAGAGTATATTCCTTAGACTAAATGTACACAGAGGGAAAAAGCAGCAAAGCATTGCACGTACTCCTCTGTCATACCTGAAAGGGTCGGGGTGGGGGGATGTGATGTAGTAAATGGGACATCACCAAGGGAAGGAAATGAGTACAGAATAGGTAGGCTGGGGCCAATCAACACAAACTTCTGCTTCACAATTTTTTAAAAAGAAAAATAAATCATTAAAATGTGCACCATGGGTTGGCTGGTGGCTCACTTGGGAGAGCATAGTGCTGACAACTTCAAAGTTAAAGTTCAGATCCCTGGTCCCCCAGAACCCCATACCAGCCAGCCACCAAAATAATAATAATAATAATAATAATAATAATAATAATAATAATAATAATAAAACTTGCCCCATGGCCATAATGTGATTTGGTATAGTCTCTCACTATGAACTGTAGTAATATAGAGAATAGAGAAAATAGAGACTTTCTAAATATAATGAACTTTTAAAAAACTTTTTTTCTGATTTTAAAAAGTAATTCATGTCATCGTAGGGAATTTGCTAAGGAAATGGGTACAGAATAGGTAGGCCAGAGCCAGTAAATACAAATTTCAGCTTCCCGGTTTGGGCTTAGCCTTGCTGTTTCCACGAGCCTCCTTGGTTTCATGGGATTTGTCAGCAAATGATCTGAATTCAGGTATGGTCTGGAGATCCTAACACTGCCTCTCCTCTTCCTTTTTTCTCTCTCCTCTTCTATGCTAAGGGCAGAATTTTTTGTTTTGTTTTCCCTTTTCTTTGTCTTCTCATTTCCCAACCACTGGAAATCAGGACTCCTTTGAAGAAAATTCAATGAGAGAAGCCCTGCAGCAATTCATCTCGAATTCTGAAGCAATAAGAAGAAAGTAGACCCAAGTCAATCTACGCCCACCATTCCTCACACCCTTCCAGGCAGGGATTCCCCTGGAGACTGAAAGGTCATACCATCCCCTCCAGCCCAGACCATGACAATGGGTTCCTAATTGGTCTTCCTACCTTCCTCTCCCTTCTGGAATACCACCAGATAAATATTCTTAAAATGCCAGTTACAGGAAATCCAGTACAACAAAGCTTTGGGAATGCCACACTGTCTGCTAACAACTCACAGCTTGACTGCAAGCCCATCCACATCTGGCCACAATCTTTCATTCCGGAGACTGCTCACATCCAATCTGTCTGCGTGGAGTTAGAAGATGTAAGATTGAGAGCAACTGCCTCTTCTTATATGATAATTAGTCAAGCCTCTAAGCCCGCATTTCCCTCATCTTTAAGTGGAGGCAATGATGCCAAACTCACAGAGATGCTGTGAGGATTTAACAGGATAACGAGTGTGAAAGAACGTATATGGAAGCCCTATACTGACTCTCAGGTATTTCAGAACACACAGTTGCCCCATTCCTGCCAGGGCATTGGCTCACACTCCCTACCGCCTCTCTTTGTTTCTAACTGCTTTCCCTCACCTTCAAGAAAGGAGCTCAGATCCCCTCTGTCTGTAAAGTCTTCACTGACCACACCTGTGTGTGAGACCTCTCTTCTGAGTTTTCCCCACCCTGAGATTATCGTTCTGGGTCCTCCACTAACACTTACCTTAGTCTACTGTGCAACAGAAAAAGTGGGAAAAGGGAAGGAGCATTTGTTAAATGCCTACTAGCAGCTGGCACTTTATATACCTTATCTTACTTAATTTAATCTTCACAACAACCCCATGCAGTAGACATTATCAACCCCATTATGAAAAATGGAAAAACTAGGAGAAGGGAAACAACTTACCCAGATCATAAAGGGTTGGCGGCAGGGGCTAGATTTGAACCCAACTCTGTCTCCCCAGCACATGCTCTTTTTCCACTACACCATGCTGCCTTCCTAACAAAATTCATTCCAGAGTGACACATGGAAATCTCTGTTGTTACTTCCTACCTCCCATCTATGTCCTATCTCTCCAACTAAACAGAAAGCTTCCTGAGGTTGAGCACCCATGCCTTTTACTACATGTGTGCCTCACACCACTCACACTTTCTTGTTCAACACGGATGGTCAGAGTTATGGCACTCTACTGAGAATACAAAGGGCTGACATCCACTGAGTGCTTACTCTCTACCAGGCACTACTGTAGATGCTTTTCATATATTCACTCATTTAATCATCACAAAAAGACTGGCAGGTTAGCTCAGTCGGTTAGAGCACAGCCTTATAACATCAAGGTCACAGGTTCAGATCCCTGTACCAGCTAGCTGCCACCAAAAAAAAAAGGAAATGCCGCCTCCAGAAAATTTCAGAAAACCCAGAAGAAAAGTAAACAGTGTGAATAATTATCACAAAAATCTTGAATAGACAATTACTACCTCATTTTACAGAAAAGGCAGTTAAAGCAGTCTAAGCAATTAGCCCAAAGTTACCCAGCTGTTAAGTGACAACCCTGGAAATCAAACCTGGGAGGTCTGACACCAGAGCCATGAAAGACTGTACAATACTACAGGACTGTTACCCTTCTAGACCATAGAGTGCCTGTTAAGCTAGAGATGATGACATCTTAAATTAAATTGCAAACTAAAAAATTGGGAGATCCTCCTCTTCCAATAATAGAGGAATTGTTACAGACTAAACCTTTTGCCAAAGACAAGTAAAAAAACTTGGCAAAATACAAAAAAGACTCTCATGAAGGCATCAGAAACCTACCAAGGCAGTGAGGTCCTGAGAGGTCTAGATCCTAGAGAGACAGGAAGGTCAGAGAGGTGAGCCTGACATACAACACCATTTTTCTCGTTGGGAAAGAAAGCAAGAAAATAGAGGCAAAAGAGCACAGAACAGATGACACAAATAGAAAAGAAGATTGTAAGGGAGCAGATTTAAACCTAAATTTATAATAATTACATTAAATGTAAATAGACTACTATAATTTATAGACAAAGTCTGTTATTATGGGAAAGAAATCAAAATCCTACCGTATGGTGTTTATCAGAGATATACAATAAATATAAGAATTCAGAAAAGTTGAGATTCAAGAAATAGAAAAAGACCATGCAGATACTAATCAAAACAAAAATATACTAATATTGGACAAAGTTGACTCTAAGTCAAGAAGCACTGTTAGTCACAAAAAAGGGGGGATATTTCATGATTTAAAAAAAGGATCAATCCACCTGAAAGACAAAAATTAAGCATATGCAACTAATAATTTAACATCAAAAGAACAAAAGCAAAACTTGACAGAACTAAAATAGAAATAAACAACTCCACAATCATGGTAAAATATGTTAATACTCTTCTCTGAGTAATGGAAAAAATAAGCAGTCCAAAAAAAATCAGTAAGGTTATGGAAGAATTGAACACATGATTAATAATGTTGATTCAACTGACATATATAGAACCCTGCACAAAAAACAGCAGAACACATTCTTTTCAAGCATATGGAATATTCACCAAAATTGACCATATACTGGGACATACAGCAAGTCTCAACAAATTTCAAAAGACTGGAATCATACACAATATAGTCTTAGATCATAACAGAATTGAGAAAGAACTTAATAACAAACATAGTAAAACTCCCAATGTATAAAATTTATGAAATACACTTCTAAATAACCCATGTGGTCAAAAAAGAAATCACAGAAATATTAAAAAATACTTTGAACTCAGTGATAATTAAAACACTTCAAAACTTGTGAGATGCAGTTGAAGTGTGGCTTAGGTGGAGTATGCCTTAATGCATAAATTAGAAGAGAAGAAATACTGAAAGTAAATTATTAGATAGTATTAAGTGCCATCTCAAGAAATTTTTAAATAATAAATCCAAGGAGAATACAAGAAAGGCAATAATAAAGGTAAGATCAGAAATTAATAAGATAGCATACAATACAAATGATGAACAAGGTCAAAGTTAGTTCTTTGAAAAGACTAATAAAATTAACTCCTGCCAGTGAGTATTGGCTGCTAATGGCTCAGAGCTGCTTCTCCTTGCCCTTGGATGACAGAAACCATCATTCCTGAAAGGTTATACAATCCTCCCCAACCTTCCTCCACTCCCTACCCCAGGGGATGTAAGAAACCACCAGCCCCCTTGCCTCAAAGCCTAGCGCCCCACGTGGATCAGGCCAAAGCTAGACTTCACCTGAGTTCACATCCTTCTGCTCTTTCCCCAGCTCTGTGCTACTACCCTCATTCCCTGCAGGTTTTTCCTCGAGTGCACTCACTCAATAAATCACACTCCAAATCCCTACCTTGGGCTATGCTTCTAGGAAAACATGACCTAAAGCTGAAACTAAAGAAAACCTAAATAATAATAAATAAACAAAATAAATGCCAAAATAAATAAGTGATAAATACAATGTTCATGAATCAGAAAGCTCAATATTAGAAAGATATCAATTCCCCCAAATTGGATCTATAAGTCCAATGAAAGCCCAATCAAAGTCCCAGCAAGTGTTTTGTAGAAATTGATAAGTATATTCCAAAATGTATATGGAAATGCAAAGGGTCAAGAATGCCCAAAACAGTCTGAATAAGAACAAAGCATAAGAACTTATACAACCAGATATGAAGACATATTATAAAGCTACAGGAATTAAGAGATTATAACATTCATATCAGGATGGACAAATAAACAATGGAAAGAGATAAGAATCTACCAAAGACCCCTGTATACGAGGGTACTTCAAAAAGTTCATGCAAAGATTAGTATTATCTTTTAATTCTATTTTTCCATGAACTTTTTGAAGTACCCTCATATGTAGGGACACTGATATTTTCAAACATTGGCACTGCAGAGTCGGGGGAAAGGTCCATGTAATAAGTGGTGCTGGGCCAAGTGGACAACCATATAGACCCCTTCCTCCATACAAAAATCCAAACCTGTGGATTATAAATTTAAATGCAAAATGTAAAAGAGAGTTTCTAGAAGATAACATAGAAGAGGATCTTCATAATCTTTGGGTAAGCAGAGTTTTATTATACAAGACACAAAAGTATTAACAATAAAAACACTGATAAACTGGTTGACATTAAATTTAAGAACATCTCTTTATCATCACATACATTTAAGAGAGTAAAAAGGCAAAACAAAATAATAGAATATATTTCAATACGAATAATTTTCTAATGACTCATCTCCAACATCTATGAAGAACTTCTACAAGTAAAAAGGAATACAACTCAACTGAAAAGTGGACAAAAGACATGAACGAGTGCCTCAAAAGAGATGATACCCAAATGGCTAATAAACATATTTAAAAATTGCCCAACGTCATTACTCATCAGGGAAATGCAAATTAGAACACAGTGATATGAGCAAAAGAATGTGAAGCAACTGGAACTCCCATACACAATTGGTGGGAGAGTGTGGTAGAGTCATTATTAAAAACTGCTTGACACTGTAACTACTAAAGCTGAACAGATGCATATCTTATTACCCAGCAATTCCACTGCTAGGGTATACCCAGTGAAAATTGTGCAGATGTTTACAGAATACAGGTTCAAGAACATTAATAACAACAATAGTATTAATTGCCCAAAGTGAAAGTGACCTAAACGTCCATAAAAAACAGTATAGATCAATAAGTTGTGGTATGTTTATACAATGGAATGCAACAGAGCAATGAAAATGACCAAACTATAGCTACATGCATCATGAATAAAATTCCACAAGTACAATGTGGGGTGAAAAAAATAGAATATATCATATGTAATTCTACTTATATGTAAAGTTCAAAACCAGACAAAATTATATTGCTTGCAGAGGCACACACAGGTGGTAACACTATACAGAAATGCATGGCTATGATTACCATAAAAAGCATCTAAGGATTACTTTTAAGGACTAAGGATTACATATAAAACGGGACATATTGGATTGGGAAGTAACCTACAGGAGACTTCTGGGGGGCTTGTGATGCTAATTTTTGACTTAGGTGGTAGCTACATGGGTATTCAGGTTATAATTACTCATTAAACCATGTATTTTCTCTATTTTGCTAAGTTTCAAAATTAACAAAAAAGGTTTTTAAAAAAACTGAAAATTGTATCTGAATTCTATTATGTACCTATCATTTAATGATTTTATTAGTAATTACTTAGAATAATATAATAGACGCTCGGTTAATGGTAATATTAAGATGAATATTCAGTTGTTTAGAACCAGTTGAAAAGATATGATTTATTAAATGTTAAATTACTCAGCATTCAGTATTTTAGATTGTAGATGGGGTTACTGTATTAAGTTGACGCTCAGACAGTAAAAGCATTTTCAAGATTGTGTGATTCCATGAACTGGCTGTCCCAGGAAGTGGTAAGCTACCTTTCCCTAAAAATAGTTAAGCATATTCCAGAAAATTCTATGATGGATTATTATACAAAAGATTCCAAAATTAGACAATTAGATTAAAGTATCCCCTAAGATGCCTTACAGTATTTAACAATGGTTTAAAAATTGGGGCCATGTATCTCCTCTAAGACTTCTATATCTTTCTCTCTCTTTCTCCCTTCCTCCATTCCTCTCTCTCTCTCTGGCTCGTTTACTAACATTTATATGAATGTATGACCATAAGCAATTAAGCATTAGGCATGGAAAAACATTATAAAATTAGGATAATCTACGTAACAGATTTTAAAAACTACATATTGTTGCCCAATTCTTTATATGTTATTTTCTTGGAAAGATTGTCTTCTCTATCTGGAATACTGCGTAAAAGCATTTGGCAGCTTTCTTGAATTCTCTAGAAACTTTCTTATGATAAAATCATAAAAGATATATGGCTGACATTCATAGGGTCAAAAATGATGTATGAAACGTTTGTTTTCACCTATAAAAAGAGTAATAATAATAAATAATAAACCTAAAACAAGTCTATCTATTAAAAAATTATGAAAGATAAGAGGCACAGTTAATGAGAACAAAAGAGCTTTTGCTCTTAATAAGCTCAATGTATTAAAAGAAAATAGAAGAACTACCAAATCCAAAAGCCATTGTGTCCCCTTTAATAGTAACTGGTTAATGAACTGTCTCAGTTTAGAATAACTTAGAAACATATGAAACTAATTAAGAAAAAATGACAGTTAATAAACACACATATGTGGAAAGAGCTACACTTTGACATCTTGTGAAGATGAATCAGGACCCACCTTTAACAAGGGATAATTGATACTTGCAACCCACATGTTGGTAAACGGAGCTTCCAAGACAATAGCGTCAACTGGACATCCTTGAAAATAATAAAAATATTTTAAAAGAAATCAGCAATTCCCCTATTTAAATACCACCTTCCCTAGATAAGGGGTCCTCAAGGCATTGAACATGAACTACCTGCATCAAAATCATTTGCGAAGCTTATTAATAATGCAAATTCCTGGACTCTACACCATACTTATGAGTCAGAATCTCAGGGGTGGGAGCTGAGCACGTGCATTAACAAGCACCCTTCTCCCCCCACCCCCACCCCACCCCCAAGGAGACTTGTATGCACATGATAATTGAAAACCACTGCTTTCTTCTAAGAACACCACCAGATTGTCACGGCTTGGGTAACTTAAAGAAAGCAGTGTTCTGCAGTCCATTGTTGAGAATGGTCCAAAATGATAAACTCATGAGGTGACTGACATTAACTACCCTAACTCGGTTATTATACAAAATATTTATGTATCAAAACATCAGATTGTATCCCATAATTATGTATAATTACAATATGTCAATTAAAATTGAGAAAAAAAAAAAAAAAAAGAATGTGCCCCAGAAGCTGACTAGGCGGTTTTGGTCAACACTCCCTCTGAGAACAATTAGAAAACATGTGTGGGAGGGGGTGGTATCTGTTTAAAGTCATAGGAGGGCTGCTGATCAGTGAGAATTTTCAGAGCCAGTATCAAAGGAGGAAAGCCACGAGAGTCTCAGCTGCCTTTTTTCTCAGAGCAGTTGAAACTCTGAAAACAATGCTAGGATTAGAGACTAGACAAAACCTTAAGCCTTCTTACAGAAGCAAAAGGAAAAAAAATAGAGTTCAAGATGTGACAAGAAAGAGAACCCTACTGCCTTTCTCAGGCTTCTGGCTGTGACCTCGAAGGACCACTTCCTAGGAATAACAGTGAACTAGAAATAGACCAACCCTCAAAGTCTGAACACCAGCTTCAAATCAGCTCAATCCCTGATTGGATCAAGGTGATCTGTCCCTACCATAACTGTCTTTCAGGAGAAAAGTAAATTATTTCTGGAAGGAGATAACATCACCCAAGCCTCAAATCATCCCTACAATTTTCCATCAACAATGTGAAAAACTCAATCAAAAATAACTAGACATACAAAAATAGACCAAAAAACAAAAACAAAAAAAGCAGATAGCTGGCTTTGGAATTTTGAAATTGTACAGCATTAGGGTAATAAAGATTTGGTTTTATCCAACAGCTCTCTATATGGAATAAATTCTAATTTTAGATCTTAAAAAATACTGACCTGTCCTTATTTAGGGAGACTCTAATTCGTGAAACCAGATAGGAGCCAGAAAACCTGGGTTTTTAACCAGTATCCCCAGTAGATTCTGATACAAGCAGTTCTCAGATCACCTTGAGAAACACTGCCATGAGTATTATGGAAGAAGAGCTGCAGAAGGCAAGTCCTGCCTATCATTTCAAGATGTATTATTTTCCTCTCCTGCAATTTAAATTAATATCACTTTTCAAGGAGGGCTCTTTCAAAGGTAATTTTTCCTCTTTCCTTAGTATTTATTTGTAATTTTATAACCTAGAAAAGAATCTATTATTTTATGTTAAATGAAAAGTTTGTTACACTGTTAGAAAGTATCTAAAGTTGGAATACTTTATATATGTGAGTATTCAAAGTTTGCACAAGTCTCTTGATTGTTTTTAATTATATTTTAAATTGATACATAATTGTACATATTTATGGGGTACATGTGATATTTTAATATATGGATACAACATGTAATGATCAAATAAGGGTAATGGCAATATCCATCAAATACATCAAACAATTATCATTTCTTTGTGCCAGGAATATTCCAAATCTTCTCTTCTAACTATTTTGGAATATACAATAAATAATTGTAAACTATAGCCACCCTACTGTACTATCAAACACCAGAACTTATTCCTCCTATGTAACTGTATTTTCATACCCATTAACCAGCCCTCCCTATCTCCTTCTTGGACTGTTTTTATTTTTCCACCTCAAGCCAAGAAACTATACCACTTAAGCATTTTATATTACCTTTCTCTTCTAATACTTTTGCCGCATTTGTTGCAACCCTGTAAAGCAATAAAAATCAGTATACATGTGAAGCAAAGACTTAACAGTCAAGTAAATAGTACAAAATACAACATCTGATATGAGCATCTGGTGAAAGCTTTGGACTCTTTGGTTAGAAAAATGCAAATAGACACAAAATTTTGCACAGTATTTCATAGGGTACCCATACACCTTAAATTAAGGATTCCTTTCTTTAAAACTCTCAAGGAGAGTTCCAGAATGGACTTCAGTGTCATAGATAACCATAGATCTGAATGGACCCTCTCTTGTTTTACAAACAGGCACACTAAGATGACAAGGTCTCTGGCCACCTCAGGAGCGTGAGAGAGACCAGAGAAGAGTCCCTGTCTCCTGGCTCAGGGTTCCTTCTACTGCTCACCGCTGCCCTTGATATGACACTGAAGCCCCAAGGACCCGTCTAAGGACACATTTTAGATTGCACTTACCCTGTTCCCAGAGAGTGGCCCCAGAGACACACAGGGGTGGTGCCACTTCTTGCCTTGGTCCATTCATAGACACAAATAGCATCCACAGTCAGTCCCTCCTCTGTGGGCTTACCTGTAGAGTCCCCAAACCCTGGCAGCAAGAAAAGGCAAACACAGGATCACTACCTCCAAAAGGAGGACTCATCAAAAGCCTCCTGTTTATTGAAAAATCTTTGTACACTCTTTTTAACATTTACCTCTGTAGTCAACAGACAAGACATGAAAGCCACCATCGCTCAGCACCTAGATGACAAAGAAGCTGTTATCACTTTAATCAGAAGCTGTAAACAGGCTGGCAAGTTAGCTCAGCTGGTTACAGCATGGTGTTGTAACACTAAGGTCAAGGGTTAGAATCCCCATACAGGCCAGCAGCAAAAACTTAATAATATAATAAAATAAAAGGCTTCTCCTCAACAGGTCCATATCCCTAGTTGTGATGGTTTAATAGGTGGGGGAAAGATACATTTTTGAAATCTGGTGTTTGATTTCAAAGGCCAGAAGACCAGACTCCGTGGGAAAGAGGAAAAGCAGCATGACAGAGTAGGTCAAACAGCCTGGGTCTCACCTGGCTCTACCCCATGCCAGCTGTGTGACCCTAGCCAAGTTATTTAACATCTAAATATGTAAATATTATTCTGAAACGTGAAGAACAATAATAGTTACCTTCAGTTGGTAACTACAACTTCCAATAGTTGGAAGAGTACAAAATGATGTACTAAAGTATCTGATTACCTAGTACTCTGTAAATGTCTTTTTTTAAGGATTACCTTGAGAATAAGAATTCTACACAGAGTTATAGTAGAGGCAATCAAATAATGGGAAGATATTTATATTAAATATGAACAGAGTTAATTTCAATCAAAAATAAAGAGATCACTCAAATATATGAAGCCACTGCCATGCCCCTAGTAAAGGGGGAAAGAATATGAGAACATAATTTTGCATTAAAGAAAATACAATGATAGAGAAGAGAGATAAAAAAGGACAGAATTTTACTGTACAGGCACTTTTGAAACTTTATTTAATCCTCACAACAGTACTATAAGGTAGATATTATACCCATTTTACAGATAAGGAAACTGAGCCTTGGAGAGTTTAACTAACTTGTTCAAAGTCACCCAGTTAGTTAGAGGCAGAACCAAGATGCACATCTGGGTTTGCTATGTACAAATACTGTGCTTCCCCCACTACAATACAGATGAGGATGCTAAACGTCATCAGGAAAATTCAAATACAAATTGAACTAATAATAAGGAACTAAATGGAACTTTTAAATATCTATTCAAATTATAGTCCACCCAAAATGGTTAGCCAAGATACACAACAGCTAAGCATACAGGGAAATGGGAATATTCGTGTGTTGTTTGTTGCACGTGTTGAAGGACCAGTTGACAGTACAACTCAAGAACAGCAGCAAATCCTACTCCTAAGAATTAATCTCTAGGGAAAAATACAAAAGAAGAAAAAACTGGATGCTTACAGTTTTCTGTAGCAATACTGTTTAAAATGAATTTGGGGGGAAAACAACGTATATCCAACAGCAGAGGAATACTTAAGTACACAATGGTTTTTAAATATAATGAAGAATGATACAGCCTTTATACTGGTTAACTATGATGACTATGAAAAACATGGAAGAGTGTTTATAAAACAGTATTCACTTAAAAGGGCACAACAAAATTATATAGATATACAACAACAGTAATAAAAACTTTACGTAAAGAGAGAGAGAAAGACTAGGTGGGAATGCAAATAAATGAAAATACAGTATTAGGGCTGGCTGGTTAGCTCAGCTGGTTAGACCGTGATGTTATAACACCAAGGTCAAGGGTTCAGATCCCCATACCAGCCAGCTACTACAGAAAGAAAAGAAAAGAAAATAGCAGTATTAGGTGACTGCAGTGATGAATGAATGAGTGAATGAGAATTTAATAATGAAGATTTATTTTTTTAAAAGAAATTGCCTATCCAAAAGAGGAAAGGAAGGACTAGGAAGTTTGATCCTGTTGGGCAATGACGACAGCACACTTGATACCCACAGTCTGCCTAGGGAGAAAGTCCTGCCACTCCAGCTGCTGCCCTTCCCCACCCATCCTAACTACCACAAATATTATCTGGCTACTTTTCACACCTACAGCTCTTCTCCTTTCTGGGAACACTGAGGGCATGCAATTCAGCTTTGAGAGGGACAGGGGAAAAAACATACATATTCTCATGGCCATCAGCTTCACCACGTCCCATGTGGGGAGTGCAAAGAGCAGGGTGCAATATGGAAAGCAAACCCACAGATGAATAGACACTGTCCTCCCCGGGACAAACTGCACCAGCCCCTGACTACCCCACAAGAGTTGGCTCTGAGAAGGCAGTGATGAGGGGAGAGAGATTGGACAGGGGAGGAGCTTCCCCTGTGCACAGGGAAGGGAGGATGAAGAAGGTACTGGAGACACTGGGCCTGGCAGGACTCTGGGCCCCACTAATACTGGTATCTCATTAAAGAATTCTGAGGTGGGAGCCAGCATGTGGGAGGGAGACCAAGTCCCGTGCTCAGTCACTGGAAAAGCAGCCCAGTCGCCTGCAGCAGAGATTACCTCACTGGAGTATGGAAGAGGATAAACAGGCAGCTTGCCTGACCAGTTCTGAGGCAGATATGGCTAAGTGGAAAGCCTGCCATCTTTCTCACACTTGGAAATGCAGGGGCTATCCCAAAACATGTGGGGAGCACAGTGTGGCCACCATGCTACCCTACAAGGCCTTACATAGGGCTGAGTGAGTTTTTAAAGCAGATGTTCTGTGTCTTTATCCTATACCACTAAAAATGTTGCTTCTTTCAAAAGGAGTGACCATTTTGCACTTAATATACTGTCTTAACCCATCCCTCAGCCCTCAGAAAAAGCAAATAAAAGTGTCTTCACCTCCATCTGGCAATGGAGGTAATAAGTTCATGAAAGTGTTTTGGGACCCAGAAGTGTTCACACTGGTTTGATCCTCCATGGTCAATGTAGGAAGTCCACAACCCACCCTGGCCACCCTGGGGACCTCTCAGGAGATAACCATGCTGAGGTCCCAAGGAAGATCTTATGACCACAGCTCAGAACAGAATCAATGGGTACTTATAAAACAGACGCTTTTAGGCCTCTTCAGACATACCTTGACCAGCCTAAGTCTCTGAGGGGCTGCCCTGTAGAAAAGATTTTTTAAAAAAAGCAAGAATTAGAAATTACAATGACAAATTCAATAAAAATCACTCATGCTTCTGGCATCTGATCTCTCTCTTTTTTAGGTTAGAGAAATAAATAACTAGGAGAGAGGGAAATGTTTTTGGTGTCAGAGCCAGCTTAGATGTGTCAGGGTGAAATAATCAATGGCTCCCCACTGCTGGGGCGTCCTCTAAGTGAGTGTTGGATGCCCGGATCTCTCGAGTGATTCAACATAAGTATCTGATGAACTACTGATAATTCATCTCCTTTTACTTCTATGAATCAAAACTTATCCTAAGAATACTTTTAGAAGCTAAAGGAAAATAAGCCCCAGAAAGCAGCTTTCAGAACAAGGGATAATACAGTCGAGTTGCCCTAAACTAAGATTTGCCTGTACCCTGTCCACTCTGCCATTAAGTGCAAGATAAAGAGAAGCAAAGAGACTCATAGCCCTGGGGTACTAAAAAAAATTTTCCTCCAAAATGATCATATTGTCTACTCTCTATTAACCACATTAATAAAAAAGAACCAAGATGATTCAAAAGACAGAGAATTTTTAAAAACCATTTGAATTTTGTCTTAGAGCCAAGTTTCCTAAACTTTAGTGGGTCATGGAGCCCTCTGAACATCTAGTTAAAACTATGGACATTTTCCAGAAAAAAAATGTACCCACATGTCAAATTTTACGTACAATTTGGGGGATAGGGCTTGTGGACCCTCTGGGGTTTCCATGGATCCCAAGGCTAGAAGCACTGCTTTTGATGCATCAGCAAGGTTCCCAGTAACCTCCCATTTGAGGGGTACTGCTCAGTACTCAGTACTTCAGCTCAGTACTACTGATAGCAAGCTGAGACTTCTGGGCAGGAGACAAGCAGCAACTCTGGCTAACCCCAGAGCCAGTAAATCTGGGATAACTGAGGGCAACTGCAGATTTACACAGAGGGGCAGACATGCTGTGTGGGCCACAAGATC
The DNA here is from genome assembly GCF_000696425.1 of Galeopterus variegatus. Classification (NCBI taxonomy): domain Eukaryota; kingdom Metazoa; phylum Chordata; class Mammalia; order Dermoptera; family Cynocephalidae; genus Galeopterus; species Galeopterus variegatus. The sequence goes on from NW_007726798.1 coordinate 186,628, forward strand.
CTTTAAATACGTATATTGTAACCCCATGCCCAAGTTTATACAAACAGAACAATGTTAAACAATGCTGGAAAATGTTGAATTTCACAGGAAATCTCAGTAAATGTGATTCTAAAATGGACACATCAGGAAAGACCATTAAGAAAAAGCAAGGGTTAAGAGAGCCATCACCTGACAGAAAGAAGACAGTGAGAAAAAGAGACACAGGCAAGGTGGCCAAGAGGCAGATTCCGGGGCATCGCTTAGCTTGAATTGTCTCTCCAGAGACAGAGGAGATCTGTGGGTTCCTCAGGCACGTCGCCCTCCCCCGAGCTGAGGAGGCACAGTCACAGCTGATAATCATCACCCAACGTAATTACACAGGCCCAGGGAAGGCTTTGACAGCACATCAAAGGACAGCCAGATTGCTGGGAGATGTTCTTTGTTACAAAGCAAGGTTGGGAGTGCACAGTGGGCTGAGGCGTGAAAGTCCTCGCCAGTACCTGTGCTCAGAATTCCAGGTGATCTCTCTTGGGGAGTCACGCTTTTGGTTAAAAGAATTAATTCTGAATAAAAGACTCCCCACTATAGCTTTCTGAAAAGACCACTGATGTGAAAAGTTGCTTTTCCCCTCCCAGAATGCGTGCCTATTTCCTTCTAGTCATCCGTGAGTTTAATCCACCACTTCAGACACTTGTAGGGAGTAAAGGAACCACTGCCTTCTTTGAAATCAGTATCCACAGTTTGGAAGAGTATATCTTTTCTTCCACTCAGTGAAATGTCCACATTATTCTACATACAGAATAATGTTTTAAAAAAAGAAGCCTATTGCCAGAACATCCTCAGATTTCAACAAAGGGAAAGAAATATGCGAAGGCCTGCCTGCAGAGTTGAAGACTGAGCCCTGCCCTTCACTCCCCACAGAGCTGAAATGCTCTCAATCTCTCAAAAATAATTTTTTTCTGAAGGAGAGGCACTGACCTGTGTTCTGCACTGCCATGAAGATAAACAATAATTGGGTTCCCGTCATGAAGGGCTGCTTCATACCAGCATCGGTCCTTCCCCTTGGCCTCTTCCCCCCGGCAGCTGGGGACTGTGTGCCTGGAGAGCAAGGAAGGTCTTAACAGACGTGTAGAGAGAGAGAGGAATTCTCTATCCTTGCCAAAGTCTGAAACCTTCCCTGTGTTTTATAGATATATATTTTTTTTAATTTTTGTCCAAGTAACATATACACATGATAAAAATAAAAATCTACTACCACGTAACATGATGAGAACCACTGCTGCCCCACCCCATCTGCCCATGCACAGAGGCAACCCCTTTTAACAATGCTTAAGTTCTTCTGCCTTCTGCACCAATTAATCCTCCAAGACTGCAGTTCTTAGGTGTAGCCCATCGAAATGACAAAAAAAAAGAAAAAAGGTGGAAACAAGTAAAACATAGTAGATATTTGTCATCTGCCATTGGTTTGGCTAAAAAGACAAGTTAGAAAGGATGTAAAGGGAAACCAGTTTATGTAGGAGAAAAGAACTTTAACATGAAACAGTTATTCTACTCATGAAACCAAGTGATCTTTTGATTTTAAATACCTGTGTGAACTCCAGTTCCTCCATCTTGTTAAACCAGTGAATGAACCCAGAAAATGCAAACACTGCCATATGACATGTCACCAGTAGACTTGGAGAACTGTTTAAGAGGTGACAAATCTTTGGTCCTCTCCATCACTTGGGGGAAGAAAGTATGCCATCATCCCCAGGAGTCCCCATGAGGATAGCTGACTCACCAAACTGAGGACAAAGAGGCAAGAGCAAAAAACAAAAAGATTCCTCCCTGCAGATTAGGATGAAGTTATGTGAACCATACTGGTTCCTAAATATTCCATAGTCAGAGATATAAACTCAGGGAGGTTAAATATAAAGCAGGGAACTGGAAACTTAGAAGCCAAGTAGTAGAACCAGACAGAAGAAAATACAGAGGTTAGCATAGCAAAAACAGACATTGGAATGCTCATGACCTCATTTAACAAATATTTTCTGAGTGCCCTCTATGTGCCAAGCATTATGCTAAGCAATGAAAACCCACCAACACAGTCTGTCACCTACAGAAACTATAGTCTTATAAGGAAGAAAAACATTAATCGCATAATCACACAAACATTTATTTAATTACAGTGAGAATAAATGTCATAAGAGACAGCACAGGTGGCCATGACAGCACATACCTAAAATGAGGGGGTGAGGAAAGGCTTCCCTGAAAATTACTGGTTAAAGTGAGACCCAGAAGATGAGTAGGCTGTTAGCTAGGCAAAAAGAGGGAATGGGGGAGCAGAGAACTAGAATGGAGCACTGGGAACAGAGCTCATCCTGGGAGGGAGCCAGTAAGTCTAGAGTAGAGGGCATAATGGCAAGGGAGGTGTGGGATATGGCAGGGGAGGTAGATGAGCTGGAAGGAACATCTAAAAGATCTCACACTCCAAAGTAAAACTCCCAGGGAGCAAAATCAAGCAGGTCAAATTTCAATTTAAGGGGAAGGTATGTGGGACAACGTCCAGGTGCTTCCGAAGACCACCAACCTCCTCTCCAAAGGCAGGTAACACAGCACCACTGTCCTGTGCTCCTCTAACAGGAAAATCTGCAGCTCAGTATCCATCCAATCAATGCACTCACCAGACTCCCAGGATCACCCCAGGTTCAGCTCTAATGTAGAAATTCACCGTGTGAGGAATCTTTGACTCTGGTTTCTTTAAATCCACAAGAAATGGGGCTTTGACTGAAAAGTAGAAATTATTATCAACTCCTAAAATCAAATTCCATATCTTTTAATCACGATCAAAAAACCAAAAGGAGGGCCAGCCCGGTGGCGCACTGCTACAGTGCGCCGCTTGGGAGCGCAGCGGCGCTCCCGCCGAGGGTTCAGATCCCACATACAGACCGGTTCCGCTCACTGGCTGAGCAAGGGGCGGGCGCAGCACCGAGGGTTGCGATCCCGTTGCCGGTCCCAGTCCGGTACGGGCGCGACACTGAGGGTTGCGGTCCGTTGCCGGACACGAAAAAAGACAAAAAAGAAAAAAAAAAAAAAACCAAAAGGAATTAGCCTTGTAGATTAACAGGTTTCTAAGGTGCAAGCTACTCCACTAAAGTAGCAAAGTATTTTATTTTATCAACTAGAACTAGCCCATGGAAGAGTTGCAAAAAAAAAACCTATAGCTAAATTTTAAAATAGCATCAGTATGGTAGCCCATAACAGAGTATTATGGAATCAATCCTTGTTTTTGTCTCAAGCTAAAAGCAGAGAAGACCATTCTCCTAAAAAGGTAAAAGGGCCTAGAAGGAAATAAGAGTATTCTGCTCCTTAAATGAAACTTAACCATTAGCCATAAGCCAAGAAATGTCCAGGATAGACATATACCTGGGGGCATGCAGGTATGTGCTAGAATGACTGTGTTACATTAACTAACAAAGTATGCAGCAGAAAAAACACAGTAGAAAAGATAGATTCCTCTTTCTCTCTCTCTCTCTCTCTCTCACATCGTCTTCAGAGACAGACAATACAATATGCAGTCAGGTATCCATATTAACAGCTAATTTGAAGATTGAACTCCTGAATTGAAACCCCACCCACAAGGCTATTTGTTTCTATCCACAACAGATTGCAAGGATTCTTGCTAGACCCCAAAGTCAGTATTAAATAGGTTTCAGACAGCTTAAGTCTAGCCACAATTGTATAACTGACATGCCTTTTTTCATTATGTTGTAACTTTAAGGACAGAGCGTTCTTTATTTGGGAAAAGCTTTGCAGGCAAATTCATGGAAGGTATATACTTACAAAAGTTAACATAAATTAGCATGTCCATCAGAGGAGGGAAAATGTGTTCTTTTAATGATTTACTAGTAAAGCTGTTGTACAGAGCAGCAATTTTTCTTCCAAGGGTTGAACAGGAGTTTGGAAAAGATCTGCAAGATATTGGGAAACAAACAAGTTTTTTAAAAATCAGTCCAAGTTTTGTCTTGGTTTGTTTTTTTCTCTTAAAATCCAAATCAAACTTCAGAGACTAACACTGGGAATTTCAGGTAAGTTGGCATTGAAGCAAAATCCTTTACGCAACTACACGTAATTTTCTATAGGATGGGTCAGGACTGGGCACTAAGGGGGAAGCAGGTAAGGAAAGCAATAAGGCAGGGCCCCAACCAGTCACTGAAAAAGCCAGGGCATGACAGGGACTGGAGGGGAAGGGGCGACGGATGCACCAGAGTCAGGCTTGTTCCTTTAGTGTAGCCCCTTAGAAGGCCAAGGCTGGACCCCAAAGTCATCAGTAAACAGGATTCAAACAGTTTAACAGGTGCCACAGTTTTTAATTTTATCATAATTTAGAGCTATACATGTTAGCTATTGTTATTATTAGTTTAAAGCAGTGAGTGAATAATCACCAGATCCCCTTGCTCCTGGTTGGGTCTTACAAAGAAATGAGCCAACAAGAGAAGACCCCCACTTCTGAGGTGACATCCCTGGAAGAGAAGGACCCATGAGAGCAGGGTGGGGATCAGGGGAGGACCTGGAGGGGCCACAGCAGTTCTGGAGCCTGGTCGAGGAGTGTGGTGGGGGCCATGCACACCTTGCTTATTCTACTGCTTCCTATGACATAAACCACCCAGTGCTGGAGCCATTAGCAGATAAGCGACGGTATTTGTCCACAAGGGGTCACTAATGCCACCTCTATCTCAAGCCACAAAAACTGGAAGCAGGAGGTGATGACAGTGATCTCATGTATCCCTTGTCTCTCAAAGGTAAGAGATACTCTTGACCCTCATGAGATCACTGTCATCACCTCCCGCTTCCAGTTTTTGTCCACGTCATCCATTAAATAAACCCCTTTCTTCATTGTGAGCAGCCAGTGTCAAGACCTGCTCCATGTAATCAAATCGTGAGGTCGAGGAGGGGGCGGCTAGAAAGCATTTTTGATGAACTGTTTCCCCTGCCCTGATTTTTCTGCTAGACCGCGGGAATTTTAGAAGATAATTATCACCTTGGCATTGCAAATGAGGAGACTGAAAAGTTAAGTAACCTTTCCAAGGTCACAAGCCAATGAATAGCAGAGCCATTCTGTCTGTCTGTTGTACCGAGTCTGTCTGATTTCAGAGTCCTGTGATGAACTGCAATGAGCGGTCGTAGTCCTGGTGAGTTTTACTTGCCATCCATGTATGCAAATATGAACAGCAGGAACAAGGCTGCCTCTGGCAGAATTCTGCTCTTAGAGAATCTTGTGATAAGTCCCCTTCTCCCTTTCTGCACCCTTGTTCCCTCTCAGGGTCCCTTCCTCCTCCACCCACCACTACCTTCTCCCTTCTTGCTCGTGTATACTAAGGAGCCCTCTGCTAACAAAGTCATCAAGAAAGACTCCCCCAAACATTAATTATCCCATAAGTGTCAATGACTTAAAAATCAGAGCACTTATATATGTTCGGAAGCAGCATGAAGGGAGAAGATAATGAACCTCTGGTGGATTTCCAACAGTTCTGCAAGAAGTGAAGAAGCTATGTGGGCTAAGGGCAATGTATAGCTCTTCAATACATCATACATGGGCAATTGCCTACTCCTAAAATCAGCAAGAAAGAAATGAAAATGACGGTTTCATAACACTTTAAAATAGCCCCATGAAGGCGGCAGGAAGAAGAGAACATTGTTGTTCTAATTTTAGAGATATGAAATCAAAATCCAGAGGAGCTACTTGGAGCCACAGCTCAAGCCAAAATGGGCAGAACTGAGCCCCAATCTGAACCGCTACCCTGCCCTCTAGATGGCTGTCCCTGCTTTCCTTCTCCTGACTCCCCGCACTCACCCCACCTACCCTGTTAGTCTCCCGCTAAGTTACCCTTTGATGGTCTGCTTGAGAAGCAGAGGCAGTAGAAGGAAATATGTTATTGTTTTTAAGGAATAATTCATATCGGACACTTCTCTCAAATAGCTCAAGGCACTTCTATGAGAAGCCCTGTGGGAGGAGAACAGAGTGACCAGATCCCTCAGAGCATCAATAATGCAAAGCCGCTTCTTTTAACTAGGGAGTTGTCAATTTGATTTCACCCAGATCAGTAGGGGATCAAAAGTCACCAGTGGCTAATAGACCTTATTTGAGCGGAGGATGCAGTTTCAGCCCAATCCCCTGAACAGCCAGCCACATCAAACAGCTGCCTTGGTGCTTTGGTGTTCTTTCGCCTGCCCTTTGATCAGCTGCTGCTGAAACTGTACAGTGTCCGACGGGGGGCCACAGGGCCTAACTGTGTAACCTGGCAGAATGGCAGAGTCTGAGCTGCCACAGCGCAAATTATTCATGCTCAGCAGTGTCTGCAAACCAACTTTCAAAAGCTCAAATCTAACCACATTTGGCAAGACGTCATTCCAAATATTAAGACATGCTGCACGTCCATCCTATGTGCCCATTCATTCCGCCAACATGAGTTGATCACCAAGCACCAGGTTACGCCTTCCCAACCAAATCCCCCGCTTCCTTCACATCCACTCAAGTATTTCTTCTTGGTCAAATCCCCTCTAGAGAACTCTTCCCACAGTGACCTTTCCACTCTTTTCACTCTTCCCATTAATTAAGATCAGGGCCTCAGTTTGACCCTTAATTGCTTTCTGGTAGTTTTCCCATTACTAGCCCTGTCTTCCCTATGCTATGCCAGGCCCAGATGACAAGAACCACATGGCACATCATATTTCTTTTACATACCACTCTGTCTAGCACAAGTCTGAGCTCAATAAACATTTGTTGACCCAAATATTTGAAAACTGACAGAAAAGTTATTTCTTTCATAAGGGAGAAGGAAGCAATGCTTTTTGGTTGCTTTGGGGGGATGAGGTAGGGTTTCATTCTCTTTTTTGAATTACAATTGAAAATGAATCAATGTGAGCTCCACAAGAGCAGGGATTTTTGCCTGTTTGTTTGTTTGTTTTTGTTTTTGTTTTTACTGCTGTGTGCCCAGGCCTAGACTAGTGCCCCATAGATAGCATATAACCAACACTGTGTAAAGAATGAATATCATGGAGGTTTTCTAAGCGCTATCGAAAAATGAGACGACCTGGGGTGAAACAGGGAAATGAGGCAAAACATAGCCCTTTGGTTTCTCTCAATGTCTTTCCTGAGCATATTTTTCATTTTTTTTAATTTAAACAAAACCAGTTGCAAGTGGAGACTTACTCTTCTAGGACGACCCACCCTAAGCAGCAACTATATCTAATGAAATATTTGTAAAATAAATAATTAGATTCCTAAGGCATTAAAAAAATAACCACTGAAAATATCGTATGATTAAATGTTCTCCTTGAGTCTCACAACACATCACAATAGACCCAGGATGACAAGCCAGTACCAGGCGCACAGCAAGCCCTCTGTGAATTGTTGCTAATCTAAACTAACCTGGCTCCAAGAAACAAAAAGGATTCAGGATGCTGGAAATGGGTCTGGGCCTCAGCCTCAGCACCTTGTACATTAGATCAATAATCTGCTCAGATGAAGAAATGCCCTAGTATTTTCTTCTTTCAGGAAGCACCTCTTTTTTTTTCTTTTTTGTCTTTTTTCGTGACCGGCAACGGATCGCAACCCTTGGTGTTGCGCCCGCACCTCACTCAGCCAGTGAGCGGCCGGTCTGTATGTGGGATCCGAACCCTCGGCGGGAGCGCCTTACAGTGCGCCACCGGCCGGCCCCAGGAAGCACCTCTTGAGATGTATTTTTTACTAATTAGTAAGACAAGTAAGTAAGAGAGGGCCCCCAACTCCCCATCTCTTACTGCATTATCAACAAAGTGGGTTGTTCTCTAACAGTGTGAACCACAGCTTTGATTCTCTACCTAATAAATGCTCTTTACTGCCAAATAAATGTTAATCGGCCATTAATTCTGTAGAGAACAAGAAAGTCAGAGACAGTAGATTCTGGCTTTCCCAGAACACCCATATCTGGGAGGGAAGTCCTGTGAATGTGGAGTTTGAAGAGTATAGCCAGGACATTCTGCCTGGAGTCCAGAAGCAACACAGAAGGGGAGGTGTGGGTTCTGCAACCTGGCCAGTGTGGAGCTGCTCTCTGCGCTGAGCTACAGAAGCAACAGAAGAGAGAGGATCCCTGTTTATCATCATCTCTATGGGCATTCCAAAGTGAAGTCTCCGTGTCTTGGATGTGATTCTTGGACATTTTGTAATCATCAAAAATTAAACAAAAGGAAGAGAAAGAAGAAATGTAAACAAAAATGCCAATACCTTCCCACCCAACAAAACAAAGCAAAACACCTATCTCCTGGGTCCAGGGTCTCCGACCAATACCTGGCTTCCATGCAAACAAGACTGGCAATATGTTGCTGGTAGATTCGGGTAACTTATGATTACTGTTTAAACCAAGGATTCATGGGAGGAAGAAAGTAAAAAAACAAAATTAAAACAGCAACAACAAAACACCTACCGATATACAGACATTTCAGATTTAAATAATGTAAGAATTTGACGCAGGTAATGCCAAGTTATGGTTTTAATGTACTACACATCTTTAGCATAATGGAGGTGTGTTACTTAATACTGTACAGGTCAGAGAGCTAGGCAGTGACTTTCAAATCCTTTTCCACCCACACAGATAGGTTCTCGACCTGAGAGGACGCCGTCCAAGATGACAACGTATATTACTACTGTTCTATTATTAGTATTATTTAAATCCATCCTGTATATTAGTAAAATGGTCAGATAAGAGAGATTGCTATAGGAACCTGAGCCATCTGTCTGGAATCTCCATTTCAGAAGCCCCCAAAAGGCCCAAGTTACAAGTTCCTGACAAGTCAAACCCAGGAGTCTCTCCGGCCCGGGTAGGGGACAGCCTAGGATAAGGCTGTCCAAAGAGCCCCGGAGTTCGCAGGGCTCCCGAGACCGCGGGACACCCTCCCCTCCCCGGAGCCACAGTGCTCGGTTCTCGGGCCCAGCGGAGGGGACCACGGCCTCGCTGCGTCCCCGCGACGGCCCCGGCTGCGCCCCCGACCCCGACCCCGTGCCCGGGCAGCCCGAGCCGTCGGGGCCCCGCCGAGGTGGGCGCGGGCGGCGCGTACTCACCGCCCGTTCCGCTCGACCATGTCCCA
>NW_007726798.1:195947-196770 GCF_000696425.1 Galeopterus variegatus
TCCCCGCCCCTGGGGCGGCCCCGAGGTGCAGCGACCGCCCCGCACGCGAGGAGGCGCGGCCCAGGGGCTCCGGCTGCCCGCGGCTTCCCGGTGCACACGCCCGGGGCACGACAGAAACCAGCGTCCCGCGCCCGCGGCTGGCGGCGCCACGTGCTATTTTCTGTTTTACGGTCAACTTGTTTCCATCATACACCTGGCCCGCAAGATGAGGCAAAATAGGTATGTTCGCCAGGGTGTCACTAAAACAAATTTGACAGCCGAAGCTTTAGATCTTCCTGCGGAATATAAGCTTTCTTCTGCTTTGACCCCACTTTTCTTTCTTCCTTTTATTTTTCCCCTTTTCTGAAGCTTGTCTATCTCCAGGCCCTCTCTTCTGTCACACGCGCCGCGCACACCCCCTGTCATTATTTACTGTAGCAAGAATCCCTTTAGCTCCCTTTGGTTGAATAATGGCTTGTCTGTCTACAGGGTTATGAACTACACAATTACTCCGTGTATCCAAAACTGAAATCTTTTTGGTGTTTTGCTTATTTAGTAGCATGTAACAGAACCCACCGTTGTACCAAGGAGTTCACACCTTGAAACGTTTGCCTCTAGTACAAGTTCACATTGCACAGTTGCCTCCTACACCACAGGGCACACGTGTAGGGCAAAGGAGGAAGAACCGGGAGGTTTTGTTCGGATGCCTTTTGATGCCAGCATCAAGGCTTCATCTTGGAGGCAAGAGGCAAGGTCTCCAGAAGCGAGATGTGGGGTGTGTGTGTGGGGGGGGGGGGGGGGGGGGGGGTTTTTGGGGGACCCAAACTTTTTTTTTTTTTTTTTT
>NW_007726798.1:196819-211142 GCF_000696425.1 Galeopterus variegatus
AAGAGGCAAGGTCTCCAGAAGCGAGATGTGGGGTGTGTGTGTGGGGGGGGGGGGGGGGGGGGGGGTAGGTGTGGTTTTTGTTTTGTTTTGTGTTCGTGGTGCCTGTGCTGTTTGGGTTTTGCCAGCTGGACAGAGAGCATAGCAGAGGACCACCAGCCCCCAGAAAGTGCACAGTGACCCATCTGCTTGAGGGTAATAGTAAGGCAATCTATAGGAAAGTACCCACACTTCAAGAAAGGGCAGTTCTCTTTGAGGACTAGGCCATTTCATAGAACTGGTTGGGCAATGGGGGTGGGAGGGAGATTTTGTTCACCGCTTCTTATAATCGCTCTGGGAATGTTTATTTTCTGACCCACATCAAGACAGAAGAGGAATCAGATCAGCAAGCACCAGCAGAATCTAAGTGTGACTGATGAGCCAGTTGCAGGTGAGTTTTCACAGGGCCACACCCCACGTGATTAGAAAGGTTCAAGCAGATGCTGATTCCACCCCTGGAGTTTTTCATAAACTTGGTCTGGAATCTCACAGAACTTATTCAGGGAAGCTCTGGCTTAGGCTCTGGGGCCATGTCATGTGGAGGTGGAGGGGTCAGAGAGGGGGAGCAGAGGGGTGGGGGAGAGAAAAGCAGCTGCGTATGGCCCCAGAGCCTATTATTCATCTGTTTGTTCAGGTTGAGAGGGTAGAGGCCCACCTGCTGGTTGAGCAAACCAAGTTGAGAGCCCCAAGTCTCGGTAAATGTTTTAAATGCTCAGCACAATCTCTGAAGTTGGAGATCACTATGGCCCATTTTTTAACAACTGTATAAATTAAGACTCTAGGAGAAGACTTTTGCCACCATAAATATCCTCTTTTCAAATGGCACATCCTGGAAATCAGAGAGCAGAGTCTCCCATATGATATGTCAGAATCTGAAAAACAAAAGATGCATTCATTTATTCAGCACCTGTTTACTGAGCAACTTTTAGGTGCCAGGTACCTCACTGGGCACCGCAGGGATACAAACCAGAATTCCACCAGGTAGAGAGATTTACCTCAGGATGAATTGTGAGAACACAGAAAAGGAACTGAAAGTGCCATAAGGACAAAAATCAGGTCAGGGAATGCCAGGGGCTGGAGGTGGGGAGAGGGGGTTGGCTAAAAAGGGGTACAAGGGAACATTTTAGGGCAATGGAAATAGTCTGTATCTCAAGTGTGGTAGTGGTTGTGTAGCTATAAATGTTCACCAAAACTCATAAAACTGGAAACCTTTCAAGGGTGACTGAATGTAAATTATAACTCAACAAACCTGACTTTTGGAGAAGTGACCTAAGAAATGTACAGATAAACTATGCAAGCAAATATGTCCCATGTCATGTCGTGTAAATGGTAAGAAAACTGCTGGTCCTAATATGTCAGAAATCAGTAGTTGGATGTTATGTGCACTAGTAGAAAAAGAAATCTTGATTGGAAATAGATTAAATTTACCACCTAAAATTATTCTGGAAAAAAAGGAATGTGGGGTAAGACCAACCATCTCTCAGCTGCCACACAGCTGTGGAGGTAAACTCCTGCTAAGAAAGCATTTGAGGGTTGAAGAACTAGTGAACAAATTACTGATTTTCTATTATTTGAAGAATACTTCATCTCGAAAAGAAATAACTATTCACTTTTCATTTTCTTTTTTTTAAAACACAGCTTTATTGATTCACACACCGTAAGATTCACCCTTTTAAAGTGTACAGCTCAGTAGTTTTGGTATATTTACAGAGTTGTGCATCTGTCATCACTATTTAATTTTAGAACATTCTCATCACCCCCCCAAAAAAATCCCATGCCCATTAGTTCCTACTATTCTCCCCTTTACCCCGCTCTCAGCAACCACTAATCCACTTCCTAGCTCTGTGAATTTTCCTATTCTGAACATTTCATATAAATGGAATCATACGATGTTTAGCCTTTTGTGTCTGGCTTCCTGACTTAGTATATTTTCAAGGCTCATCCATATGCAGTATGAATCAATACTTTATTTCTTTTTATGGCTGAGTAATATTCCATTGTGTGGATATACCACATTTTGTTTATCCTTTCATCAGCCAATGGACATTTGGGGTGTTTCTCTCTTTTGGCTATGGTAAATAATGCTGTTATAAACATTTGTGTGCAAGTTTTTGTGTGGACACATGTTTTCATTTCTCCTGAACATATACCTGGGAGTAAAATTGCTGGGTCATATGAGTAGTTTTATGTTTGATTTTTTGAGTAACTGCCAAATTGTTTTCCAAAGTGGCTGTACCTTTATACAATCCCACTAGTGTGTAAACTACTGCCTTGCATTTTCTCTTGCTCACCTTTTTCAACCTTTCTCAGCTTTCCATGCACAAATAGAGAAATTTTTTTTTTCCTTTTTGTCTTTTTTTGTGACCAGCAACGGATCGCAACCCTCAGTGTCACGCCCGTACCGGACCAGGACTGGCAGCGGGATCGCAACCCTCGGTGTTGCCCCCGCACCTTGCTCAGCCAGTGAGCGGCCGGTCTGTACGTGGGATCCAAACCCTCGGCGGGAGCGCCTCCACGCTCCCCAAGCAGCGCACTGTAGCAGTGCGCCACCGGGCAGGCCCCAAATAGAGAAATTTTTTTAAAAATCTAATGCTGTTGAGATTGAAATGAACCATTAAAGGGAAATTTGAGGATAGTCTCGGATGATAGAGAGTGAGGTAGCTCACTCAGAACATTTATATTTCTATGTTGTTAAAGTTTTGTATTGTCTTTGTCTATATCAGGTCTAATTTAAAACAATTCATTACAGATACAAGAGTGGATGTTGAAATATTCTCCTGTGCTTGGAGTTGAGTGTTAATATGGGCTTCCTTTTAGTTAAAGGGGAGGTTTCTTTGAGTAATGAGGCCATAGTCCCCTTTCAGTTGAAACTGGAAGTGCTTAAGAGCATTCTTCTGAAAAACTCTCCACATGCCAAGACATGGCCTGAGGGTTCCTTTGCTGTTCCATAGTAAGAGATGGACTCTATTTTTCCTGATATCTGTGGAAGGACTGAGCCAGGATTAAAGCCCAGCAGTTGCAACTCCCTCTTACCTCTCTTCAGTGTTCCTTTCCAAATTCCTCCCGCTACTCCTTAAATGTTTGCTGTTCTCCCGGGTTCTTCCTAGCTCTGCTTCTCTTCTTATATATACCAGGATTTCCAAAACTATGTTCAATCATTTGGAAAGCTCTGAGCTAAACACAGTAAGATAACTTCCTTTGGACTGGATTTCATGTCTCAAGTCTTTACTTGGCTGATGCTGTTTGAAAATCTCCAGGAAGAAGGTACAGTCATGCTTCACTTAACAAGGGGGATGTGTTCTGAGAAATATGTTGTTAGGCAATTTCATCATTGTGCAAACATCATAGAGTGTACTTACACAAAACTAGATGGTGTAGCCTACTGCACATCGATACTCCACAGGACCACCATTGTATATGTGGTTCATCATCGACCGAAATGTAATTGTGCAGTGCATGACCATACAGAATGCAGCATTTCACTAAATTAACCTCCTCTCCTTCCTCCTCCAAACCTGTTCCACTTGCAGGATTCCCTTTCTTGAAGAACGGCATCATCATACACCAAGCTTCCCAAACCACAAACTTGGTATTCATCCTGATTCTTCTATTTCCTTAAAGCCCAGGATTCCCTCTAGATAGAATTAAGTTATGCCTTGATGTGACATTTATTTATTTGGCAAATATTTACTGAACATATTTTATATAGTAACTGGCTTTGGAAACTTACATTCTAATCACAAAGACAGGATCCATACATATGAAAAGGCAAATAACAACCTGAGAGATATCACCAGATAACAAATAAATATACATTACAGATAATACATCTCACTGCAGGCTCAATAAGAAATATCTCTGTGGGCTGAAGAGGTCAGGGAAGTACTAGTCTGTTGCTTAGAAACAGCCTTGGAGATAAGAGATAATTTAAAATGGCTAGCCAAATAGATCTGTGGAATGTGAAAACTGGAAGATATATAAGCAATCATTTGCTAATACTCTTACTTTACATTGAGGAAACAGACCCAAACAGACCACACAGTGGATAATAAGCTGTAATCTTTCAGTATTTACTGAGTGCCCACTGCATGCAAGGCACAGCATGGGCTGCACTTATTCGTAAGAGCGACAAGGTGAGACTCATTATCAAAGAGCGCTGGGCCCTGGCAAGAAAATAACCTGGGTCAAAGCATCCCAAGGGGCAGGGCTATGATACAAAGGTGGTGGAACCAGCTACGAGTTATGAAGTGGGTTACTAGTTCTCCCACTAACCCTTGAAGATAGCAGAATTTAAATAGTTAATCACAGCTTAGGTAGGCACTAATTATTTCTGCTTCATGAGTAATCAGGGTGGAAGAATTTACCACCACTTCCAGTGTCCGGTCAGCTCACATCTGGATATCCAGATGTCCAGGCCGGAAATTCTGAAGCAATCTCAGTGACCTCCGCTGGAGGGAAGGTGACACAGCCTGAATTTGTGTGAGGTGGAAACATTGCAGCTGGTTTTAGGACAATATAAACAGAGGCCGGGAGAGTCTCACCATCAAAGATTTTTGTTTTGTTTTGTTTTGTTTTTCTTGATTTCTACTTGAGTTATTTTTTTAATGTCCCTCTAATAAATTCAGAGTAAGGGTATTCCCAGGGTCTGTAGTACAGCCTTAGGATAATAATGAGATGAGGTTTTTACCCCAGAGGAAGTTAAACAAGAAAAGTTAAAAGATTGGGCAAAAACATCTTCTTGAAAATGAAAGCACACACATGAAGAAATTGTGGAGACAGGAAAAAAGTCACAGACCTAGATAAAGTAAACAGGAACTGGCTGTTTAATCCCAAGAGACTAAGGGTTTCCAATTCTGGGCTTTCTGGATGCCTGACATCAGTTTGAATTAATCTATTCCTCATTGTTTATAGAATCTCCAAAGACATCCCTGAAAGTAACTTCATTCTTGGTTCCCTTGTTCATACCACAGTGTACATGTGCTCCCAGCACAGCTTGAAATTAGTATATTTTTTATCCTTGCATTTACTTTTTAAACAAGCAGGAAGAGACCGCAGGGGACTCTGCTGGGCTGGACTGCCTGTGTGAATGATGTCGGGTAGCCTGAGGCGGGTCTTCATCATCTTTACCCAGCCTGGCCTCACTTACACAACCCACCCCTAGAGAGCAGTTTTAAAATAATCATATGTAGTATGAAATGAGATCACAGATATGAAAGCTCTTCTTTGAAGTTAAAAAAATTTTCAGCCTCCAAATGCACAGTATTGATATTATTTATTAATGAATGTATTTGATACTCTCTTTGTCAGGCTCCTAGGCGTCTTTATTTGCATGCATTCATTTAAAAAGACAATCATCAGCATTGTGGCTTATAGACTAGCATAGAAGTTTAATTACTGGTAGATACTAATATATACACAAATGTACCTAGGAGTCCATGCATCACTCTCTTCTACTCCACCACCTATCAAAAGGAATTAACATTGATATCAGCAGGAGATCCCTCACTTCCTTACAATGAAGGAGACAAAGGAATGTGTGGGGGTGGGGGAGGAGCATGTTCTTGCCTCTCCTGCCTGCCAAGTGTCAAACAGGATAGGAGCTCTCAAAGGAGCCCTCCCAACCCAGCAATCACAAGTCGGGTGACTGCTGGGCAGCATTGTGAGGTGATCCATTAAACAATTTTTAAGCAGGACTATAGTGTTTCACATGCAATCCTATAGCCCTGAACTATATAAGCCAGGAATCCTTTCTGTGTTTGGTGTCAAGTTTGGAATGAAATTTTACGTATAACAGGCTATGTGCATCTCCAGCACCTAGCATAATGCCTGGTGCAAAGCAGGTGCTCAATAAATACTTTGTAAAGTGAACAAATAATCAAAAAACTTGAACCTGTACAGCAACCAGTTCAATAACACAAAACTCCAATCTCCCTATATAAATTTTTGATAGGCCCTTCTGGCATTCTCTGATACATGCCTATAAAATTCTGAACTACAGGATGACGGCCATGAAGAACCCAGGGCAAGCAAAAGTGTTGGAAGTTGTTCTGTGGGGGCTCGTTGTAGGGTTCACTGCCCTGCTCTCACCTCCCCACCCAGAGCCAAGTTCCACACTTGGTGGAGCCAGCATGCCACATGTACAGGTGAAATCCCACCCTACCCTACCTGTGATTAGACAGGTACTACTTCTCTTGTGCAATCCCATTCAACAAGCATGCATCAAATGCCGACCCCACATATTCCATCATGCTAGGCATTGTACAGGAGGATGGAAATATAAAACAAGGCCCCTGATCTCAAGAACTAATATTATAGTTAGGGAGCCTATTCATTATTCTTCATTTATTCCATAAACATACTCATATACTGAGCATATGTACTAAGTACTGTTCTAAGTGCTGTGGATTCAAAGTCAACCAAGGTAAGTAACTTTCCTGCCTTCATGATGCTGACATTTTAGAGTGGGAAGACAAAAAAAAAAAAAAAAAAACCAAGCAAACAAATCAATATATAACTCAAATTCAAATAAGTGCTAACAAAACTAGATCCAATAATAGAGAAACTATTTTATCTGACAACTTCATGACAAGACTTGAGTAGAGTTCCAGCCAGAGGGAATAGCAAGTTAAAAGACTCCCAGGTGGGAAAACAAGCTTAAAGTGTTCAAGACCCAGCAAGAAGATTGGTGTGACTGAAACATTGGGATGGATGGGGAGAGAGAAAGGAGACCAGGTTGGAGAAGTTGGCAGGGGCCAGATCATGTAGGGTCTCGTTCCTCGCTATTCAAAATGTGGTCAGGTGCATTTGCATCACCTGGGAGTTTGTGAAAAATGACCCCCAATATCCATTTCTCTTCCTTTACAGACACAGGACTATCAGATTTCAGGTGGCATACACTTGCCTCTAAGAAAGGTCACTTCTCCAACTCTCCTTTGCAAATAGTTATGGCCATGTAACATAAAGGACATGATATACATGACTTCTCAGAAGTGTCCCTAAAGGTATATCCTTTCCTCCCTCCTGCTGTCTACAATACAATTTTAAAGGCTACTTCTATCTTGTACCAGTAGATGGCTTTGAGAGTAGAAGCTACTCAAGGGCAAACAATAAGACAGAGGAGCCTGTGTCTTTGACCCTGTGGAAGGCCATACCAGCCCTGACTACCTCTTAAACTTCTAAATATAAGAGAAAAAGAAATGTCTATTTTCTTTAAGCCACTGTTACTGTGGATTTTTCAGATACTTATAGCTAAACTTAATCCCAACTAATTTACACTCCATGATATATCATCATTTTTCTTAGTAGACTGTGCATGTCCCTAACATTTGAGTAAAATCAACAATTCAAAAAGATATACTATATTTATCCCATAGCTTCAGATAACTCTCTCTAAGCACTGACCTACCTCCACTCCTCTACAGACACACATCTAAGGAGCATGGTCCCAACTGGACATTGATGAGGAGAGTGGACACAGCAGAGGTCAGTGGCAAAGGTAAAGGCTCAAGGCTAAAGGTGGACTTGGGCTCCAGGACTTCTGCTGTTTTCCTCCTGAGAGCTCTTAGGGAAATGGACACCTCAAGGCTGAGCTGTCAAGCCTGAAGACTTGCCGGCATTGGCTTCTACCTTTAGACTTCTAAAATTTTTAAACAACCACAGATCTTCTCTGTTGAAGAGACTTCAACCTAGACCGGTTAAACTCCTCACACCAGGTTCTACACTTAGAACAAGTCTATTATGGGCCGGCCTGGTGGCGCACTGGAGAGTGTGCCGCTTGGGAGTGTGGCAGCGCAACCAACGGGGGTTCGGATCCCATGTGGAGACCGGTTCCCGCTCACTGGCTGAGCGCGGTGCGGGCGCCACACCGAGGGTTGTGATCCCATTACCCGTCAGTAAAAAAGACAAAAAAGGAAAAAAAAAAAGAACAAGTCTATTATTTGAAAAACTGAAAGACTAATCAACTGAATTCTCTCCAATGGCAGCTCCAATGGGCAGCTCCATTAACAACCTGCACAGCCATTTCAAATAAACCCACAATGAAAACAAGTGTGCTTGAATGCAAATGTAACCTCCAGACATTTCCTTCAGCCCTCATATCTAATCAAATAGGTATCCCAAAGCTCTTCCTATGTAGAAATTCTAGAACCTCTGCTTCCCAAGTTCTCAGCTGCCTTTACAGACATTGACAGGCACCTCAACTCTTAGGGTTAAATATCTATAGCTGTGCCAACCTGGAACATCACTGGAAATACAGAGGAGATTTTAGTCAGAATAATTTAAATAGCCCAGAAATACTGAACTTGTATCTCAGTTTGTGCCCCATAATCTCTGCCTTACTTTCCAGGTGATAAAGCCGATCCTTACCTAGTTTACAGGAGCCTCAGACAGGTGGCTGAAGGAATTACATGATACACATTCCACCAACTGCTCTCTTTACAGTAATATTGGCTACCTCATTCAGACCATGTCCCCACAGCTTTCCTTTGGGAGCAAACATGGGGTTGGGTTTTAGAGAATCTGCCTGCATAGGTCCTATGTGGGCACTGCCTTTAACCAGACTTGCTTGGTTGCTTTGGGAAGAGATAAAGATTGAGCCCCCTCCCTTAGAGCTATTTCTTTTCTTTTCTTTTTTTTTTTTTTTTTTTCCCTTTTTGTCTTTTTTCGTGTCCGGCAACGGATCACAACCCTCAGTGTCGTGCCCGTACCGGACCGGGACCGGCAACGGGATCGCAACCCTCGGTGTCATGCCCACACCTCGCTCAGCCAGTGAGCGGGAACCAGTCTGTATGTGGGATCCGAACCCTCGGCAGGAGTGCCACCGCGCTCCCAAGCGGCGCACTGTAGCAGTGCGCCACCGGGCCGGCCCTTTAGAGCTATTTCTGAATTGAGCAGTGAAAGATCAATAAAATCCATAGATAAGCACTCAGGGTTTAGCAGGTGGCTTCGGGAAGTACTACTATAGTGAAGGAAGACTCAGGAATGACAGTATTGAGAACAAATAGCCATTTCCCCCATATAGGTAATGTTGAAGAGGAGACTCTGCATCCTTTCTGCACAAGAGAGCAGGCTCCTTGATCCCTTCAGGGTAGAAGGCACCTTTCAAATTCCATCTAGGACAACATGATATTCTGTGTGGCCCCAGTTTCCATAAAGCGAAAAATGACTCAGATAAACTACATGGATGAGCAAGAAATAGAAAGAATTGGTGCTTAATAGAAACCACAGAGACAGCCTAGTTTCACATCAAAACGGGGATCCAATCTGACCACTAAAGACAAAAGTACCAGGTGAGCACAAGGAGGCTGCCATATGTCAGAAATGATGTCACATCACAGAGTCTTTGAGCAAACTTTCAGTCATCTTAAACATAGGATTTTTATTGAGTGCTGTAAAATAAAATCTAAAGCAGGTCAATGAATAAGTCCTGTGGCTTCTCAGGAAGGAGTTATCATTGTCAAGACTTACATTGCTAATGTAACCAAAACCGCTCCCTCTAAAGATTAAATGTATCCCTTCAGCAAAAGCACAATGAATTGGGGGAAAAAAGAAAGAAAAAAAGCAATATAATGATGTCTTCTAAAATGAAAGTCTTGTGGAAAATTCACCTGGGTTATACAGCTCTCACTAACAAGCCAAAACATTGCTTTAATTCTATACCAGTTATTGTCATGGCAGCAAATAGACTGGTAGGGGCGTTCAGCCATTTAATTGCAAAGCATTAAATTGAAGACAAGCTGTGCTGTGATTTTTAGATCAGACACGCGGGGGCAGCAGTGAGCCAACGAGGAGCATAAACGATGGTGACGCCTTCGAGCTGGAGAGTTTGAATCTAGAAATGGAGATGCCGGCTAGCTCTGTCTAAAATCATCTATACCGAGTAGAAACACCCTTTTAAACCTTCTAAAATTAATTATTAGGAGGATTCACTCTTCTACCATATGTTTTCGGATCCCTCTTAGCGCTTCGTTTTCAAATTTCTTTAATGTTTTTGCTTTTTCTATCGACATTTTCTTAGAACTTCCTCCTGACCAGTCCAAGTTGAAGCTCAGGAAGCAGAACCAAGATATTCCAGCTCCACGGGCACAGAAAGCAAGCTCTGTGCGGGACAGAAGTTAACAAGTACTGCGTCTGTGGAGAACCCACTCTGGACAGGAGCTGACGACATTGTTGAGAGCAAATCGGTTTCCAAGGGCTCCTTTTTATAAAATGGGGGAGCATGATGGCACCCCGTCCCCCTCCCCAAAGGAAGATTTGTTTTATCCCTACTTATCTGAACACTGCTTTTCTAGTATGGCACAGGCTGACCCCCCATCTTTGAAGAACAAGACGGGCAGTGCCCGGTTTTGCTTTCACTGCCCTGTAAGCAAAGGTTGCACAGCCAGTCCATCTTTAGACCTGAAAACGAGGCAGCAGTGAGGAATCAACGGGAGTGTCAACTGAGGGCAGGCTGGTCCACCGGGAAGGGCTGCTGGAGAATGACACCCCGGAGAGGGGGAGAGGGTCTGGGCTCACTGCCCACGTGGCCCCAGAACAGCCTCACAGGGGCGGCCAGGACAGCCCCTCTCGCTGGGCCTGACAAGAGGCCCTTTGTTAGGCTGTCAGGCCGGGTTTTATTTTTAGACACAGCCAGGGCTGCTCTCCTGCTCTGAGCTTTCCCTCGCACAGCTGTTGTCTCTGCTTTCCAAAGCCCTGGCCCACAGGTGCCTTGCCTCCCTTTGCTTTGTCTGCCTCCACGAGCTGGCAGAGTGATGACAACTTTAAAGGGAAGGCGGTGCAGGAAGCTTGCACGAGGGTTGAGATGTCCTGTGTCTGGAGGCAGAGATTCCACCTCCGTGCCCAGGCAGGCTCCTAAGCACTCCCACCATGCACCAAGCCCAGCATGCACCTCCAGCCCAGGCATTTTAGAACCAAATAATTCAGGGCCCCTAGGATAGACAACTTCATTGTACTGAGCATCCTGAAATGCTGGACCCTCAGTTACTGATGGCTCTCGAACTGTGGGACATTCCACTGGTGCTGATGTGTTGAGTAGCCAGTGAGAAAGTTCAGAACCAAACTCCGAAGCCACTCCTGCACCCTAGGCCCTCTATGGTATAAAAAGGGTTCCTCACCTGGATTATGTTTGAGACAGGTTCTTTCTTCCACTATTAAGGAAATATGCATTTATTTTAGTATTTCCATCCAGCTTGACACTCTAGGCAAATCTGCGCATAATTTTACATTTCTGACTTTTTGAACATAGTTGGGGACATACTGGACATGTGACTCCAAACCTCCCCATGGATATTTTAAAGTCTGCCTTGTAACAGAGACTACCTGTAGGGAGCAGGACTGGAGGGATGAGGCGGTTTTGCTGTTTACTTTCTACTCTTCTGTATTGTTTACTCTTCTCTCAAGAGACTAATCATTTTGTAATTTAAAAAAGAAAGGAAAGAGGACGCCTCTAACTGAAGTCAGGGCCTTTGATGACGTGCCTCAGCCAGGACTTGGCACAGCAGGTGGGTTTTCTCTTCTGTTCTTAAAAAACTTAAATTCTTGCTCCTACTGTTGTAGGCCCTTTAGCTAAGAGAGTTTGAAATGGTTATGGTGTCCCTGGACATCTATGAAGGTGCTTCAGAAAGTTTATGGGAAGATTCATATTTTTTTAATGCTGTTTTTTCCACACATTTTTTGAAGTACTGTTGTATTTCCTGAGGAATAGACTGAGGGCTTCTTTCATCTGCCCAGCGTCCTCCCCCACTACACACACACACACACACACACACACACACACGCACACACACACACACAACTTTTTCCTCTCTTTTTCAGAAGCATGATGCTATCAGATCCAAGAATTGGCCAGGAAAGGACTCAATACAGACAGGACCACTCAGAGAAACAGTAAGACAAATCCATGTATTATACAGCACTTTGAAAAGCACATTGTCAGGAGAGTGGAAAAGAACTGGCTGCTGTTTTTATTAATGCTTTTGTACTTTGGTCTGTAGTCTCTCTTTCATTCAGCCTCTGCTATGGTCTAAATGTTTGTGGCTCCCCAAAATTCATACACTTAAATGCTAATCCCCAAGGTAATGGTATTAGGAGGTGGGGCCTTTGGGGAGGTGAGTAGGTTCCTCATGAATGGGGGTAGCGTCCTTATAAAAGGGGACGGAGGGATCTCGATTGCCTCTTCTGCTATGTACGGACACTGAGAAGGTGCCATCTATCAAAAGCAGGCCCTCACCAGACACCGCGTCTGCAGGCACCTTGATCTTGGACTTCCTAGTCTCCAAAACTGTAAGAAGTAAATTCTGTTGTTTGTAAGCCACCCAGTTTATGGTATTTTGTTATAGCAACTTGAAGGGACTAAGATAGTGTTGACCTGAGGAAGGAAACTGAGGTACGGCTTAAACCACAAAGAGTCTATTTGAGCCAATATGAGACTGCAGCCCGGGAAAACACCTCCAAGTTACCGTGGGAAGTGCTCCAAGGTACAAACAGAGCTTTAGTATTTTTATAATCACAAAAAGGGAAGGCAAAAGGCAAAAGAGGAGTAGAAAGGACACCCCTTAATCAGGCTTTACGTCGGTTGTCTAGCATGACACGGGTTCGTGATTGGTTCATTACATCTCACTAGTTAAACGATCGCTAAATCTATAAGTAAGGGTCACATCATCCATTTCAGCATTCTTTAGGTTAATTTATAGGTCTATGAGCCAACACCATGTTTGTGCCTTTAGAGGAAGGATTGGTGAGCCCAGAGGACTAGAGTAAACTGTTTAGCAATGTTCCAGGATGTGGGGGATGTGACTACTGCCACATACCTGACCTCCCAGGACCTTGAGAATTTAGCTAACCTGTTATTGATAGCTAGAGTAATTTTCAATTTATCAATAGATAAGCATTGCTCCACACGCACCCTGTGCCTGGCTCTAGGCAGACCCTGGGTTACAAATGAGGGTCCAAGGTCCCTCCCTGGAGGATAAAACATTCTCATGCAGGACACAGGTAAGTAATGAGCTTGTGGTGACACCGGTGGTGAGCAATGGAGCCCACGGTAGGCAGCCAGCCCAGCCCTGGTCAGAGAAGGTTCTAATTAGCCAAGCAGAAAGCAGGAGAAAGTCTATTTCCCCATGAAGGAAAACTAGGAATGATAACAAGGTCCCTCTGCTACCGAGCTTTTCTATACATCGTGGCCCTGCTATGAACTTATAGCGCATCATTTGGTTCTCACAGCCCTGTGGGGCAAGTGCTGTCATTGATCCCATGTTAAAGCTGAGGTTGCATAGAGGGGCTGAGTGATGTGACCAGGGATTAATGAGTGGTAGAGCCAGCATTTGAACCATGGCACCCTGGCTCTGGAGCCAGTGCTTCTAGCTCCTAGATTATCCTGCAGTTTGGGTAACTCAAGAAGTGAGGGGTGGCTGGAACACGGAGTTGCAGGAGCTATGCTGGAAAGATGGGCAGAAAGCTACATCCTGCTAAGGAGCCTGACTTTTATCCCGAAGACAATGAGGGGATTGAAAACAGAAGCGTGTCCTGATCAGATTTGGGTTCTAGATAGATCTGTGCCTTTCAGGAAGGATTGGTGAGCCCAGGCTAGGATGGCAATCAGTGGCTGTTGTAGAAGGCTAATGGAGAAAGGACATGGCAAAGGTGGGTGGGGAAGGTGATGAATCTGAGCTCTGTTGAGGAGACAAGGCTTTGTCCATGATGGAATGTGGAAAGGGATGTCTGATGTTCAGCACCTGGCCTAGGTGACGGGGCAGAGGGTGGCTCCTCTCAGGTATACTAGGAACACTGGAATAAGAGCAGGCTTAGAAGAAATGGGAGGACTCACTTCAGGTCCTTTTGGGGATTCCACGTGGAGATAAGAACTCTAATTAGGTAGTGGCAGGAGGAATGGGAAGAGGAGGTGAGTGCCACAGATCCCTTTGGCATTCCACCTGGCCAGAACTCAGGGGTCTGTAAGCTTGTATGGGAAAAATATTATCCTTTATTTTCATTTTCCTCTTACTAAAGCTTATCATATTCTCCAATTATTAATGTAAGAAAATTGCTGGGCCGGCCCGGTGGCGCACTGGGTAGTGCGCCGCTTGGGAAGCGCGGTGGCGCTCCCGCCCGAGGGTTCGGATCCCACATACGGACCGGCTCCCGCTCACTGGCTGAGCGAGGCGCGGGAGCAACGCCGAGGTTTGCAATCCCGTTGCCAGTCCCTGGTCCGGTACGGGGGCAACACTGAGGGTTGCGATCCGTTGCCGGACACGGAAAAAGACAAAAAAAAAAAAAAAAAAAAAAAAATTTG
>NW_007726798.1:211289-234923 GCF_000696425.1 Galeopterus variegatus
AAAAAAAAAAAAACGGAAAAAAAAAAAAAAAAAAAAAAAAAAAAGAAAATTGCTATACTAATGTTAGCAATATCTATGACTGTCACCAATAGAAATCAGATTTTTCACATCATATTTTCACATCACATTTCAGTTGTTGCAGATGTCTCCAAGTATCATTTGTGTTCATCACTACTTACAACGGATGGTAATTAGGCTTGACGCTGGATCTGAGTATTTAATATTATATTAGTGCATTATTACATATATTAACATATCAAAATTTGAATAATTTTGAAAACTGTATTTTCAAAAAATGTTTTCCCTTGTAATCCTTTATATTTTATTTTATGCACTATAAAGGATGATTCTGAGAAGCAATACAAAGGCTTCATCAGACTGCCAAATGCTTTGATGATACAAAAAAAGGATTAAGAAAGAATGCCTGACTTAAAGGTAAAATAAATTACACTTGTTGATGATTGGAGATGAGTAATGAAAGGGAAGGAGGAAAACAAGGAGACGCCAAAAGTGATCAGGTGACTGATGGTGACACCTTCCACCATGGAGAACACAAAGGGAAGAAAGGTCTGGAGAAGATGGCGAGGAGTTCATTTGTGAAGAGGTCAGGCGTGTGAGTCCCCTGGACACGCACTTGGAGCTGTGCAGTGCAAAGTTGGCAATATGGCCACTTTATCCAACCACAGGAGCAACCACAGGAATAGCAGTCTCATTTCAGAGTCAACTGCATGGACTTGTTACAAAATAAACAAGTATGCCCACGAAGGGCATGTGACATGGGAAGATTAAAGGGGCTGAGCCTGGGTGACGCTGGCATGTCAGGGAAATGGAGAGGGAGAGGTGGTGGTCATAGTGACCACAATCTAGCGGTTGGGCATGTGGGAGGGGGGGTGGCATCATGGGAGCCAGGGAGAAGGGTTCAGGGGAGAGTGGGGTCAACGTTGTCAGACGCAGCAGAGAAGCCACGTTGGATGAGGATGGATCCGAGATCACAGAGGCAGGTAGTGATAACTCTAGGGGACAGTTCTGCAAAGCTGTAAGAAACCAGATCTCAGTGAACTGAGTTGATTAATCAGAAAGAGAAAGTAGAGGCCATGAGTGTGGGCTACTCTTTCAAGACAAATAATGGTGGGAGAGCGGTGGAGTGGAGATTAGGGGGAAAGGCCTTTTGGGGCGTGTTTGTGGTCTGACAGGGAGAGCCAGTGAAAGGCAAGAGTGTGACCATCGAGGGCAGGAGGCCAGTGGAGAGAAAGTCATCCCAGAAGATGGGGGGGAGGGAGACAGGGGCCATCGGGGTGCAATTGGAGGGAAGAAGGACGGCCAGCTGTTCCTCTCTGATGACAGCCTTTAAGTAGAGCTTTTCAAGCAGTTACGTGCAGAGGACAAGAGAAGAAAAATTGAAGGCATTCCCTCATTCCTGTTTCCTCCAGACAGAGGTGGATCCAGGGCTTGTGAGGCCTGACATGTGTGCAGTTTGGGAAGAGGGCTTGTTTAAGAAAAAGAACACAAAATGTAGCAGATCAAAATTAGGAACAAAGTGAATATTCAGGTAGCCCAGTTGGTTAGAGCACAGCTTTATAACACCTAGGTCCTGGATTCGGATCCTAATAAAAAGTAATAAACTATTAAAAAAATAAATCATAAATTCAAAAAAACAAAGTGAATATTTATTTAGGATGAGTGATTTCTTTTAAATCACACAAATTATAAAATTTAAAAAACAAAAACCACAAACCTTATAAAATTCAGAAAGTAATACAAGATTTATATTAATCAATTGACAAATTTCTATAATACTTTTTTCCCTACATTATTGTCTGTATACTTTGATCATCTCTAAATGACAATGATTTTGTAATATTTTCTACAGAAAGATAATTCAATATTTCTTCTAATGTGGTTGGTTGAAATTTGCTTTTCAGGACTGATGGTTGAGATGTACAAAGCTTGCAACTTCACACACAGGTTTTCTTGCCACTTGTAGTGCTGCTATAGAGTTCTGCTCATACAGGCATTCTAATTCTATCTCATGTGATTCCCACTAAAAAAGAAAAATATATATAACGCACGTATTAGCTCAGGCTGTGATGGAGTTTGGATGTGTTGTTCCCTCCAAAACTCATGTGGAAATTTGATCCCCAATGTGGCAGTGTCGGAAATTGAATGAGTCATGGGGGCAGATCCGTCATGAATGGATTAATGCTCTCCCTGGGAGAGGGGGGAGTAATGAATGAGTTCTCGCTCTATTAGTTCCCATGAGAGCTGATTGTTTATAGGACCCTGGCACCTCTTCTCTCTCTCTTGCTTCCTCTCACCATGTGATCTGCTTGTACCCGCCGGCTCCCTGCCACTTTCCGCCATGAGTAGAAGCAGCCTGAGGCCCATGCCAGATGCAACTGTCCCAGAATCGTAGTCAAAGAAACCTCTTTTCTTTATAAATTACCCAGTCTCAGGTAATTCTGTTACAGCAACACAAAATGGATGAAAACAGGCTACTATAACAAAATACCATGGACTGGGTGGCTCAAACAACAGACGTTCATTTCTCACAATTCTGGAGGCTGGGATGTCCAAGATCAGGGTGGAGTTCTGGTGAGGCCTCTCTTCCTGGCTGCAGACAGGGGCTGTCTTGCTGTGTCTTCATATGGAGGGGAGAGAGAGCTATGTCTCTAATCCTCTTCTTATAAGGGCAGTATTCTCATATGAGGACTCAGCCCTCATAACCTTATCTAAACTGTATTAACTCCCAAAGCCCCATCTCCAAATACCATCGCATTGGGGGTGAGGGCTTCAACATACAAATTTGTGGGGGGCAGTGGGGGACACAAATATTCAACCAATAACAATGCATTTATAATTAGACATGCTGCATTATCTAGTATGTTCCTGAGAGTGAAAGATTTCTGTTTTGACTGTGCCCAGAGAACCAAATCCTCCACTTACAATTTCACACATCAGAGGCTTACAAGAATTTTCCAAAGATTAACTTCTGACTCTACATTTCTCTCTCTCTCTCTCTCTTTTTACTTTATCAATATACAATGTAGTTGATGTTCGTGTCCCTTTACCAATTCCTTCTCTTCCTCCCTGTCCCTCCCTCCTCCCCCGCAATCAACATCATATCTGTTCACTTGTCTTAACAATTTCAAGGACTTGTTGTGATTATTGTGTCTTCTTCCCTGCCCCCCCATTTATTTGTTTGTTTATTTATTTATTTTTATTAGCTCCCACAAATAAGTGAGAACATGCAGTATTTCTCTTTCTGTGCCTGGCTTTTCTCATTTAATATAATTTTTTCTAAGTCCATCCATGTTGCTGCAAATGGTAGTATTTCCTTTTTTTTTTTTATAGCAGAGTAGTATTCTTTTGTGTAGATATACCACATTTCCCTTATCCACTCATCCGGTGATGGGCATTTAGGTTGGTTCCAACTCTTGGCTATTGTAAATAGAGCTGCAATAAACATGGAAGCACAGATATCCCTTCAACATGATGATTTCCACTCCTCTGGGTATATACTCAGCAATGGAATAGCTGGGTCAGATAGTAGATCTATCTGTAATTGTTTACTATTTTCCATACAGGCTGCACCATTTTGCAGTCCCACTAACAGTGTAGGTGGGTTCCTTTTTCTCTGCATCCTTGCCAGCATTTATCATTCTCAGTCTTTTGGATACTAGCCATCCTACCTGGAGTGAGATGGTATCTCAAAGTGGTTTTGATTTGCATTTCCTAATGCAGAGTGATGTTGAACATTTTTTTATGTGTCTGTTGGCCATTCATATATCTTCCTTTGAGAAATGCTTATTCACTGGTTCTGGACATTTTGAACCCTGTTTTCTGCTCTACCCCCATGCCTCTACCGCCCAGCTGTGTGGGACACATTCCCATCACCATGTCCTACCCTGTGTCTATGGCACAGGGGGCAGTAGAGTCCTGGAAACTATGCCAGGATGACCAGCAGCAACTGAAATTGAATGGAAGTGAACAAACCACATTTTCCCACTAAATCCCCACTAAGTGTGTCTCCAACTCAACTGCTTCTTGCCTGGATCCCCAAATGCCCACGGTCACCTCAAGTTAGCTAATACAAGGAAACAGATGGAAACAGGAAATATCTTACTTTTGTAAACCTGACAAAAGCACCACATGGACACATTGCTAAGGCCTCTCTCAGGGCCCAGGAAGGGGCCAGTCGAGTGAGGGGGTTGACTTTCACAGCAAGTCCACCTCTGCTTCTAAGGCACTGGCTATGAATGTGGGGTGCATGGTGAAACCACTATTTTTAAAAAAAATAGTTGTTTTCAGAAGAAGAGAACAGAACTGTGATTACTAGAGTTGGGAAATGGGGAGGGAAAAGGGGATAGGGAGAAATTGGCTAATGGACACAAAAAATGATTATGTTTTGCAATGATGAATATGCTAATTATCTTGATTTGATCATCACATATTGCACACAAATATCGATAGTCAACTCTGTATCCCACAAACATGTATAATCAGCTATGTTTCAAAAAATAAAATAAAATAAATTAATTAAATTAAATAGTTGACAGTTACATAGTACCTGCCAGGGGAAATGCTTTGTGTGCATTACATCATTTAATCCTTATAACAACCCTATGTGTTGGTGCTATGATAATCCTCGTTTTACAGATAGGGAAGGTTAGCTAACTTGCCCAGGGCCACACACACAGTAAGTGCCAGACCTGGGATTTGAACCCAAGCAGTCTAGTGCATGCTTGCCCCTAGTCCACTGAGCAGCCTCTCCCCAGCAGCCCGACAGCCTCCACCAGCACTCCATGACTGCCCAATTCTACCTATCACCTTCTGACATAGTACTGTATATATTTTCCTGGTTTGCCTGTTTGCTGTCCCTTGTTAATAAAATATACACTTTACGAGGGCAGAGCTCTTTATTATGTTCACTGCTGTATTATCAGCACCTGGAACAGTGGCTGGACACATAGTAGGTATGTAGTAAATCCTTTATGATTATCTTAAACTCTCTAATACTCCTCCCAGGAAGCAATCTCTTTGGAAAACTGAAAATAATATGAAAATAAGAGGGAGGAAACACACACCAAAAAAAAAAAGAGAGAGAGAGAGAGAGAGAGAGAGAGAAAAGTTTGGCCAACATGAAATCCAGGGTAAAAATGAATTTTTTTTTTTTTTGACTGGTAAGGGGATCGCAACCCTTGGCTCGGTGTCGTCTGCACCATGTTCAGCCCAGTGAGCGCACTGGCCATCCCTATATAGGATCCGAACCCGCGGCCTCAGTGCTAACAGCACCGCGCTCTCCCGAGTGAGCCACGGGGCCGGCACGAAAAATTAATTTTTAAATACACTTTGAGTAAGGTAGTTATCTCCGTCCTAAGTATCAGTGTGATTCATAGTCCCACGTGTCTCAGCTCAGGTAAATTGTTCAGAGAATCAACTAGGAATGATCAAAGACTTTCAAGTGGTCTCGAGTGACTATTTGAGGTTTAAAATTCAAAATATGCATGAGCACCTGACTACCTGATTATGTGATTTTCTCCAGTAATATAAAGAGCAAAGAAGACAGGGCAGGCAGGTCCCAGACTGAGGGTTTGTTGGTTGGCTGTGCCAGCAAGTCAGAGGAGTGAGCAGGTTGTGCCTGATGATGAGAGTGTCCTTAAGGTGTCCTAAAGCCAAGCACACTGAGGGCTATTATGTGGGAAGACTGAAGGTCAGATGCCTCGATAAGACTGAAGCTTGGTGGGATGAAGGTAAGGGAGAGAAAGGGTATGGGGTTCAGGACAGAGTGGAATTTCAAAGTTCAAGATGTCAGAGGTGAAGCTATTCTAGGTGATGACAAGGTCTTGTAACAGGATAGGAGATATTGATGGCAAGTGAAGAGAGCTCTAAGATGAGTCATAGGACATAAGAAAATTTGATATTATGTGGGTTAGCTACTAATGTATAGGTTTATCAACTTGAGCCATGATTTGTAAAACCTGGGAACTGTAAAGCCAGCTTCTTGAAGGTTTGATTCTGTTCAAAGAATCATTTGCAATTAAACACACACCAAAGAAGTGTGACTTTATAGCTCTGGATTAAAGTTCCTCTTGAAATAATACTAAAGAATTCATATTTTATTCAGTGGTGCACAAATCATAAAAGAGCTTTAGAAGTCCATGTTGTAAGGCTACAAGACATTGAATAAATACATAAATAAACATTAAACAATGGTAGGGTGGGAAAAAGCACTTAAGTCTCCCAGACACTCAATCCATGAAGTGCTCTATTTACAAACATGAGTATAACCGACTGATTTTCAGAAAATCAAAAAAACTTTACTAGGTATTCTCCAGTGTCTTCAAAGAAAAGGATAACAGGAGTTTGAAATGGAATGTAATGTTTAGTGAGGAGTGAGATTTCAACTTCTTTCAGTGTCAAGTGTAGCAGGGGACTGGTAGATAAATGTTTTTTAAGGATTTTTTTTCACCTGGTACTTAGCCTGAAACATTGAAGAAAAGTATCAGAAACCCCTGATCTACTGTAGCCAGCAAGTAAATTGATTATATTCTCCTTTAAGGAAACTCATAATATAAGAGCCTATCTTTGTGTTTCATTAAATCCTCCTGAAGTGATAAGAAGCCTTACAGAAGTCTTTTCAGAAGCCGTGTAAAAGGCTTTCCACCCTGACAACTTTCTAACCAGGGAATAACTAAGCAATATCCCCTTTCCCCAGTTTGAAAGGCAGAAACTTCTGGGGCCAGTGCAACTGGTTTGGGAGATTGATAGGCACCTGGATAGTGTTTTGGAAATCAGGAGTGAAGGAATCCATACACTAGACCTCATGTGTGAAGTAGTTTTTAGACATTTTATAAAACTAGGGAAACAATTTTGCCCTTTCCGTTTCTTCCCTACTGAGTTTTCCATATCTCTGAGACAGATGGAGCACTTGTAACAAAACCAACCAAATGCAGAGGATACAATCTGGGATATTAAAAATAAAATCTTTTCCAAATCTTCACAAGCTCCTTTAAAAACGCTTCCACCCAAGTGTTAAAGCATCTAACAGAGGTGTCTAAAAATGGAAAGGAGAGGTGCCCTAAGGGTTCTTATTCCAAAACCAGCCAGATTTAATATTTACTTCTCAGAATGATCCTTTACACATCAGCAAATATGACCAAATTTAGTCTTAGGTGGACTAGAAAATGATTGTATCCCAGAGAGCGCTACAATAAGAATCTTTAAATATAAAAATGTTGAATTGACTCCAGAAATAAGAGAAATAAGCAAATACAATCAATACTTAGGTATAATGCTAATATATTAATGAACTCCAAATAAACATTTAGTGCCATTAAGTTTTTTTAAAAAGGTAAAGAAAATATGACTAGCTAGATTTTGACATTATATTCTCTACCCTTACTAACTATAAACTCTTTATTATAGAAACATTGTAGCTTATATTTTACATTTTCATAATATTTAAATTTTATATTTTCACAATATTTAAAAATAGGAACCTAGCAATAGTGACTCCTGGGTTTTTAATTTTCTATGTAAAACTAATTTATTCTGAGCCATATGTAATTTCAGATTTTCTAAGGGTATAATAACCTTACAAAACTGTGTTCAAATGTCCCTATTCCACTGCCACCATCCAAAGAATACATCAATATTCAATTACATGTAAATAAAATTAATTTTTTCTCCTTTTTATCTTTTCCACTGGGACATATAAGCAAATGGTTTAAAATATATTACTGATGGAAATTAAATGTAAATTACTTATTTCTTTGGGAACTGATCTAGGTACTGGGTACAATTATGAATGAGGCAAACAAGGTCCATTCAGTGTAATAGGACAGACTGGCAACAAACCCATAAACAAGAAAATGAACAAACAAGACCACTTCAGAGAGCGATGAGTGCTATAAAAGAAGTGGGATCTGCTAATGGGATAGATGGTGTCAGGTGGGGAGAGCAGGGAATAAGATGGTCAGGAAATGGGAAAAGGGGATGTTTAGATCAAGACCAGAGGAGGGGGAGGAGCCAGCTCTGTGAAGAGCTGGAAGCCAGGGTGGGTGGGGGAGGAACTTTCCAGCCAAAGGAACCAGCTAATACAAAGACTCTAAGGCAGGAAGGAGCTTGTTGCATTCATATAACAGAAGGAAGGCCAGTGGGACTAGTGTGTGAGAGACAAGGGGTGGGGGGAAGGATAGTGAGAGATGAGATCCAGGAGGTAGGCAGGGCCAGGTTATGTAGTAAAGAACTGGAGTTTTCTTCTAAGAATGAGAAGAAGCCACAGGAACTGACTGCATTTTTTAAAAGATCACTCTGTCTACCATGAAGCAAATGAATGGGGCAGTGTGACATAATAAAAAACATATATTTGCTCTCTGCTCCCAGTTCCTGGGACAGAGCTCCCAAATGCCTTGTCATTTCCTGAGAGGGGTGCTAGTTGCCTCTTTTGTTCTAATATTTGGTTTTTGACCCGGGTTCCTGACACAGAGCTCCTAATCCTTCAGAATTTTCTGGATGATAGGTGATCTTTGGTTCCAATGAGGTGATTCTTAGTGGGATCCTGGATGGGGGCTGGTCACCAGAAGGACCAAGCCATGATTAGAAGCTTGGAACTTTCAGTCCCACCCCTCATTCTCTGGGAAGGACGAGTTAATAATCGATCATGCCTACGTGATGGAGGCTCCATAAAAATCCCTGAACTCCAGGGTTTGTCGAGCTTCCCAGTGGATGAACACAACCACGTGCCAAGAGCATGGCACACCCCACTCCACAGGGACAGAAGCTCCTGTGCTCAGATCCCTCCCAAACCTCTCCCTATATAACTCTTCATCTGGATATTGATTTGTATCCTTAGAAATATCCTTTATAATAAATTGGCAATAGTAAGTAAGCTGTTTTCCTAGGTTCCGTGAGCTGCTCTAGCAAATTATTAAACTCAAGGGGATCCTAGAAACCTCCGATTTGTAGCCAAGTTGGACAGAAGTTGTGGGTAACCCATTGACCTACTACTTGTCATTGGCATCTGAAGTCGGGAGTAGTCTTGTGGGACTGGGTTGTTAACCTGTAGGGTCTGCGCTAACTCCAGTTAGTGTCAAGATTGAATTGAATTGTAGGATACTCAGCTGGTGTTGGAGAATTAGTTGTTGATGGGGGGAAAACTCACACATTTTAGTGATCAGAAGTGCTGTGTGTTGAACGTGAATACAGAAAAAAACAGTTTGGTTTTTCCCTATAGGCGGGGACAAGAACGGAAGCAGTGAAATCAGCTGGAAGACTGACCAAGGGGCCTAGAAGAGACACGGTGGCAGCCTTAAGTAGGTCATTGGCAGTGACCACAGTGGGGGTAATGAGAAGCGTTCAGATTTGAAATATATTTTAGATATACAACCTATAGATCTTGCTGATGGATAATTTCATTTCCCTCCAATATTGTTCTCTCTCTTGAACATTTCCAAATCTTTTCTGAAGCAATTTTAGATAAAAGCCTCTTGCCCTCACCTTCCTACTCATATGCACATTCACATCCTCCTTTTGCGCCTGAGAAAAATTCCTCCACCCCTCTTAAATCACAGTTGATCCAAATGGCTTAGCCACCCATCCATTCCAGCACCAATCCATTCCAGCACCAATTCATTTCAGCCACGGCTCTGTCTGCATAGCCCAGAAGCGACTCTCCAGCCAGCTTTCCCAGGCCTAACAATCCATACTCTCCTACAGACTCCTAGAGAAATCCTTTATATTTGTGCATGACTCTTCACATGCCCAAGATTTCTGCACCTCTGAAGGTCTGTCCTAAAATGCTGCAGCAGCCCCAGTAACATTCAGTGGATAGTTTTCAGGGCCCAGCTCAATACTAGGGTCTCCATAGGACTCATTTACTTCACTCTTCAAAACTCCCAGAGAACAGAAGTATTAGCAGCACCCAGCTTATGGTTGAGGAAACCAGTACGCGTAAATGTTTTATAAATTGTGAAACAACACCTAGCTAGGATTTCAGTCAGGTGGAGCTCAACTAATAGTCTCTTAATCTCTGGGCCCCACTACTTCTCCAAGAACTGCTATCCCAAGAACAACCCACCCCCTGCTTAGTTAAGCATCATAGTTAGAATGCAGCTCTGGAGCTAGACTGCCTGGAATGGGATTCAAATGCTACCACAGCTTAGTTGCATGACCTTGGACAAGATATTTAATCTCTCTGTGCCTCTGTTTCTTCATCTGTAAAGGAGAGATAATAATAATACCTGCCTTGATTACCAGAGACTGGGGGAGAGGGGGAAGAGAGGGAGGTTGGCCAATGGGTACAAAATTACAATTAGATAGGAGAAATAAATTCTGATGTTCTATTACACAGTAGGGTGACTATGGTTAACAATTAAGTTCTGTATATATTACATAATACCTAGAGTAGAGGCTTTTGAATGCTTTTGCCACAAAGAAGTAATAAATGCATGAGGCAATTGATACTTTAACTACCCTGACCCTACTAGTATACGACACATTTATGTATCAAAACATCAGACTGTAACCCATAAGTATGTACAATTACAATGTGTCAATTCAAATTTTTAAAAAAGAATTAAAATAATAATGATACCTGCCTCATTAGGTAAGGATTAAGTAAGTTACTGTACGCAAAGTACTTAGAATGACACCTGGTATATAGAACAGGTGCTAGATAAGTATTAGCTATCATCATCATCATTCTCCTGTACCAGCCACCACATGTCACCTTCATTTCAAATTTGTGCAACAAAATTTCAGCTATATGATCACCGAGACGTTACCAAAAGCCTGCTACGTAGATGTCTGTTGAGTGGGTTATTAGGGGAATGCACAGCAAGGTCATTACAAAAAAAAAAAGCTTGGTTGGGCAAAGTGATGAGGTGAGTGTCAGGGACACTAAAGAGACACTTAGTAAGTTGTGATTAATTTACCTTGAATAATGCATTGAAGTAAGGACATTTTCAAAGCATTATTTGGATTAAATTACTGTTTCAAGGCTCACCTCACTAACCAGGAAGTATGTGAAGTGGGCAGATGGGAGTCTGTCCTTTCCAGTAACGGTTTAGTCATTAACATATACTCTCCCAACCAGTTTCCTTAGCAACTCAGAGTTACGGTCCTGCATGTCAAGCTCTTGCCTTCACTACCTTGTTTTTAGACACTACAGCTTCCAGGATGTCTATTAATCAAAATAGACTAGCTTTCTTTGTGGTAACAACAACAAATTTCAGCAGTTTAAAATGACATGGTTTATTTCTCGTCCATGCCACAAATCCATGGGAGGGACAAGAAGGCCTTACTCATCATAGTCATTGAGGAATCAGGCTGATAGAGGCTCCATATGGGCATGCGTCCCTGACCACTGGGGTAGGGCAAAGGCGGCTTGACAAGCCACGTTGGCTCTTGAAGCTTTTGCCTGGTGTATGAGTCTGTTTTGTGTCGCTTATAACAAAATACGTGGAACTGGGTAATTTATAAAGAAAATGAAATTTATTGCTTGCAGTTTCTGAGGCTGGGAAGTCCAAAGTCCATCTGCTTATGGTGACAGTGACCCACAGGTCTCACATTACAAGATGGTGGAAGCAGAGAGAACAGAGAGAGAGACACTCTCCTCTTTTTTTAAAGCCCTCAGAACCACGCCCCTGACCACCGTTTTTAATCCATTTACTACTGCACAGTCCTACAACCCAATCATCTCTTCAAGGCTCCACCTTTCAATTACCATAATAGGATTTCCCATCCTCCTAACGGTCACAATGGGGGCTAAGTTTCTAATACATAAAACTTGGGGGACACGATTCAATCCACTACACCTGGAAATGTCCCATCATGCTGCTTATACTTCACTGGCCAAAGCAAGTCACATAGTCATGCCTGGGATTAAAAGGAAGAGCATGTACAATCTTCCTGCAGAGAAGTGCCCCAGATACCTGGGGACAATAATTTAAGCTACTGCAAGTCGGAGCTGACTGAAAGTTAGCAGAAAACCCATCTAAAAGCAACTTAAACAATTAAGGTGTTATTTTCTCACACAGCAAGAAGTCTGCAGATGGATCAAGGCCCATGTTGGTAAATTTTGCAGTTCAAAAATGTCTTCAGGGCCCCACTTTATTTCCATCTTTCTACTCTGCGATCCTTGGAATATCAGCAATGTCTCCCTTCATGGTCACAAGACGGCAGCAGCAGTGCCAGACATCACATGCAGACTGACAACATCCAGAGAAGAATAGGGGTGTTTCCTCCCATTAGACTCATATTTTTGAGAAAATCTTTCCAAAACTCCCAGCTTACTTCCCCCTGGGTCTTATTGGCCAGAATTAAATCATATATCCATGACTTAGCCAGTCACTAGCAAAAGGAATAAGATGACCTTGTGGGATAAGAAAAGGTCTGTTTTCCCTTTGTGCAAACAACTCTGGTTTCTAAGAAATATGGCACTAAACATAAACAATCAGAAAAATGTAACCCACTTTCACTGATTAGTAAGGTCCTTTATTCAGTGCAAATAAAGAGGGACAATAAAGTTCCTTCACGAAAAGCCTTCACTTGTGCTTACACAATATTCACAGTGGAATAACTACGGGCAAAGAAAGCAGGCAAAACAGGCATTTAATAGGGAAGGATCATTTACCTAAGGGTCAGGGAAATAAGAAACTACTTCGGATTGATATTACATCCGTCTCAAAAGAGTTGGCCAAAAGAATTCACCACCCCCTTCTCTGTGACCCCTCACTAAAGCCTAAACGTACTTCATTCTTTCATCTACCACACGTTATTGTCCTTATCTGTGCACCTGTCTCCACTTGCAAGACTGTAAGCTCCTTGAAAAAATATAGTCTTTTATTTTTTATTCCTATGCATGATAAAAAAAAAAAAAAAGAGCGATGGCTAAAATCGGTTCATTGTTTGCTGTGTACCAGAGCCTATTCTAAGTTCTAAATAAATTAACTCTTGTAATACTCAAAACATCCTATGAAGAATGTGTTTATTATTATCTATGTTTTATAGATGAAGAGATGGAGGATCAAAAAGTTAAGTCACTTGGCCAAATGTACACAGCTATGAGGTGGGAGAGTTGGATTTCAAATGCAGGCAGTCAAGCTGGGTTATGCTTGGTGCATTTACCCAACAAATGGAGGAACCTAATATGCTTTAATGTACAATATGAAGGTGAGAGAGAACGGGGTGAAGGACAAGTGATATTACCTTTTAT
Organism: Galeopterus variegatus; assembly: GCF_000696425.1. NCBI lineage: Eukaryota > Metazoa > Chordata > Mammalia > Dermoptera > Cynocephalidae > Galeopterus > Galeopterus variegatus. Next base: position 224,506 of record NW_007726798.1, read on the forward strand.
TTACATGTAGAATCTGAAATCAAGTATAATAGGCTGACCTTCCATGAGGGCAGAGGTCATGTATGTTTTGCTTGTTTAGTATGATATTTCTAGCTCCTAGTATAGTTCCTGGTGCACAGTAGGCACTCAAGTACTCCTGGAAGTGGGGAAAGAAGAGAGGGACTGAGGAAGAGAGAAAGGAAAGGAGAGAAAGAGGAAGAAAGAGATTGAATGAATAAACACAACTAATGTCCTCCTTCTCTCACTCCCTGTCTTTTCTACCTTCTTTCTCTCTGTTATTTTCATGGGCAACTTCGCTTGATAGGAGGAAGTGTTAGAGTTTCTAAGTATTAAAGGTTCTCAAAGAGAAGTTTCAATGTAACATTGCTGGTGTCCTAACATCAGGGTCAAGGATTCGGACTCCCACAGTGGCCAGTGCCAAAAAATAAAAACATAAAATAAAATAAAATAAAATAAATGTAACATTGCTACAGAGTAGCAAGGTCTCTTTGCTGTCCTATAATTCACTTGGCTTTTGAAACAATGTGACTTGTGTAAAGTAGACTTTCCAAACTGAAACATTTTTAAAGAACTTGGACTTGTGCTTTTCTTCTAATCTGTGCACTTGAAATGTCAAGAAAAGCAGGGATGCCAATTTCCACATGGTCATATTGATTTATTATTTTAAAAATCAATGCAAGGCCATAAGCAAATGAGCAGCAATCATTAAAGGCCAGGAAATGACCACTGTCAGTTGATGGAACTATTACTCCAACAGGCCCTTCACAAACAGCATGCTACATTAGACAGATGGATAGGCTGTGCACACGAAAAGCACGATTTCTCTTCTTGCTTTCAGCAGCATTGTCATAGGAGTTTGTTTCCAGAAGTTGCTCCAAACAGCTATACAAATTTAACAGATCTAATCTCCAGACCAGACTGGCTCCCCATTCTAGTTTTAATCAGCAAAGTAAAACCATGGTGAAACTGAAGAATTGCACTTTTTGTCATAAGTAAATTTTAAGTGTTTTTATTCCTAGAGGGTCTCCAAGTTTTCTGCTGTTGATTTTGTTGTTTTGATTTCTATCCGAGAGCTAATGTTAAAAAGTGTCTCTTCAGTCTAACCTTGGACTAGGACTTCATGAGTTTCTGAATATCTTGACATTTTTTGTTTGTTCTTCATTCTCAGATTACTTTCTGATTTTGTTCAAATTTCTCTGTGTTATTGGGAACTTTTTCAGGTGTCTCCTTCAATTTCAAAATATCTAAAAATAAACTCAAATATCCCCTCCTTTTAGAGAAACTTCTTTGATCTCCAGGCAGCATTAATCACTCCTTTCTGTACTCCTGTAGCATTTTGTTCATATTCTTATTATGCCCTTAGTCTTAGGTCAGGTTCCCAGAAGAACACCCTGAGAGGAAGATTTGAGGGAAGGGTTTTGTTAAGGAAATGCTCCCAGAAGAGACTGACAAGTGAATGAGGGAAATAGGACAGGGAAGGGAAAAAGACTAAGCAAGGGTGAGAATTTCATCAAAGTCCCCAGGGAGTAACTCAACTTCATTCCATAGGGAAACTCTTGACATTAATTTATGTCCTTCTGTAAGGCAAGGAACCTGGGCTTTCTTATTCTGACACTGAGCAGTCACTGGCCAGGGATTAAGCTCCCAAGCACTTCCTGCTCTCTGTGTTTCTCCACAGTAGCTCAAAGGCAGCCACTGAAGGAGAGTCACAGGTGTGGGCCAGTGGAAGCAAAAACACATCAGAGGTGTTGGGGGAGTGCACAGAAATGTAAAAGTGATCCCAGGGCATCTGAGAGGAGGCAGATAATGTCAGCTAAGCTTCTTACTATAGTCTGCCTTGTGTCCACCTAATCATGTACAGTTATCTCCTCTCCCCGGCCAGTGAATGGTGGCCACTGGGGGGCAACAACCGCTTCTTAGTCACTTAATTCCCTACAGAAGGTAGGATATTACTTTGCACCTGGAAAGTGCTTAAATAGAATTTATTGATGTGAATTAAACACTCCGTGTGCAACATTTTGCTGCTGCTAATAATTTTGCTGAGATTTTTTTTTTCCCCTAGCTAGTTTTAGCTTAATAACAAAAGATATGGCCTCTGGAGTTTCAAACGCTAAGGTTCAACTTTTCACCTCGCACTTTTCCTCCTGGGGCAGCAATTTGCTCAGCACAACTTTTCCTAAATTCCAAGACAGGTTGCTTGCTCTGTTCAGTCAAGAATGCCAACCCAAGAAACATTTTTGAAAGATCACAGTCAACATCATTGCCAAAAGAAGAAGTTCTTGGCACAGAAAGAACCTGGTTCAATATGAGATGCCAGATGGTGATTTCAACTTCAGCTAAATTCCTGCTGAAAAGTGTTTGAACTGCAGATGAGAAAAGCTTCCAAGGCAAATTTCCAAATGTTAGAAGCTTCAGAGGAAAATGGCAAGTGTTGATTCACCCCTGCTACCACCGCCACCAACCACATGCACACATACCATAGAACTACTACCTGCATGTGGGAGCTAAGATTCCCACAAAGATGCCTTTGCTTTTTAAGGAGTCTGCAGATCCTGATTTGATTTTTACTAATTTCAAAGTATATTAACTGAGTCCATTGATAGCAAATACTATTTCATTAATATGCAGTCCTCTTGCAAGGGGTGTGTCCGCTTAGCATGGGCAATAACTCTCTTCCCTATCCACCAATAACTCATTGTTAAGCTAAGTGATAATCAGCGTGTCTGCCCCTCCCTAAATATCTCCACATTACAGGGAATATATGTGAAGCATAAATTGATGGTACTCTGCCCAGATGCCTTTGGATTTCTTTTACTGGTTCTGCATGCCTGTGCTCCAGCTTCAATGTGCTTTGCTTTCTAATTATCGGTTCTTGCAACCACCTTCACAGGTTTGCCTTTGGACTACTGGGGTTTCACCTATTTGCTTGAGGATTGCCTGAGAGTTTACTGTGCTTGGGAGTTTACTGTGGCCCTGAGTTGCCAAAAGACAATGTCTTACTGGGCAGGAGACTGAAAGTCCAGCTCCCCTGACTCAAGTCAGGGCAAACTCTGAAGTGTGACTTATGCTCCAGAGCCCCACTCAGCATTAGGACAAGGCAAACTTTTCTTGAAACAACACCCTTGCTTAGCCTCTTCCTTCCTCCTTTCTCTGTCTTGCTCCTCCCCACCAATGTACTCCCTTACACATTTCTCCCAGGAGATTATCTTCAATAAAACTCTTGCAGACAAGTTCTCATATCAGGATTTACTTCTGGGAAACTGCCCTAAGATGATTCTGGGCAATGGAAAAATTCAGGGAGTTTCATGTTAATAGAGAAAAGGGAAATTCTTTCTAAAGCAAGGAATGTATGCATACCTATTTTATCAATCAAGGAAATAGTGGATAAACTCAAATTAGGCATTTGGAGAACAGTTAATAATAAAGGGATATTCACAAAGGTGTGGGCTAGGTGCAGAGAAACAAGGATAATGCCTGCTTGGAAGCTGGTAACAGGGTTATCATTATCAACCCTAGCCTCATTGGTAAGAGGAGGTTGTGATTTTGGTGTGGAGAGGGCTATGTGAAGTAGCTGTGATCTTAAAGGTTGAAGACATGCTATAGAAACCCTATAGGAAGCAAGCTGGGTGAATAAATACCTCAACCTCATGCTCCTCTCTCCCTCTAATCTTTTGCCAGTGATTCTATCAGCTGAACCTAATGGGATACCGGGGCTCAAGGAAGCCTGTTAATGTAGTATATCTAGGTTGGCCTCTTAGAGCATTGATTGGGTAGAGAGGAGCAGAGAGGATTTTGAGGGACAAACAGAAGCTTTCTAGCACACTTACCTACCTATCTTCATATGTATATACTTGTTTGTATGTACATATAACACATACACCGTCATGCATTGCTTAACAATGGGGATACATTCTGAGAAATGTGTCCTTAGGTGATTTTGCTGTTGTGTGAGCTTCATGGAATGCGCTCACACAAACCTAGGTGGCATATAGCCTACTACACACCTAGGCTGTATGGTAGAGCCTATTGTTCCAACCACGGTTGTACATGCAATCCATCGTTGACCAAAACATGACCCCACACAAACTCTCTCTCTCTCTCTCTCTCTCTCTCTCTCTCTCTCTCTCTCTCTCTCTCTCTCTCTCTCTCTCTCGCCTGTGACCAAATACACACAAATAGGCAATACTTTTTCTCTCTGCTGGTCTTGTTTCCTTCTATCTTATTTGTTTGCACTTTGGGGGACCCAGAGATAAACTACATGATATGGGGGAAGGGAACCTCAATAACCAAGAATCAAACAAAATAAATTTATATTCAAGTCTGAGGATGGCATCTAGGGAGCTCAGCATTAGCCCCAATACTTGATCCTCTAAAACAGAATTTTAAGTAGATTGAAATATGACTCACAGAGCCTACTGCCATAAGATTTATCATCACTTTGACCTCAGTATTTTGGTGCAAAGAGGTCTAAATTATATCCTTAGGGAACCATATCCGTTTCCTCCTGATTGAAAACAAAATGCAAATCAAAGTTCTTTATGCTCCTTTTTGTAATGCCATATCTAATTGCTTCCTCATCAATCCAGGTGCAAAGATGGCTTCATTATTTGGTTTACTCCCAAATGTCCTCATCATTGGAAACCACACTCTCTCCTTATGGTCTCATTTTCTGTTTTTGAAATGGTCATTTTTCCCGCATTTTGGCTTTGGCTTGGCTCAGAATATAACGCGCTGCAAAATGTGTACAGTGGAAGAAAAAAGGTCACTCAGTTATTTCAAGGCCTTTGAGATTAATCATGGAAAACAACATGGGTCCTCAGGATGCTGGCAGGAGCTGATGGGCTGGGATGGAGGATGGAGGATGAAGAAGCACCCTCCCACACATCCCTGGGTGACAGGCAATGCAGGGCCGCCACTGCCTTCTCAGGTGCCAGGTCGCTCTCTGCTGGGCACCCTGCAGACACCATACAGCTGAGTACAAAACAGGCGGAGTGTGCTTCCACAAATGGCCTACAGGTTTGTCATTTCTAAGTATTAAAGTTATATATATGTTGAACTATACACTATCCATTTTTATAGTATAAAATTTAATTTTTTCTAAAATTTTATTTTTAAAAATACTTTTGAAGGGCCAAAGGGTTTAGAGAGTGGTGATTTTTAAAATTGTTTTTAAACACTGTGTTTCGTTCCAAGGCAGCTGTTTGGGTCAGACCCTCTCAGGAGCCAAGTGCTGGGGTCGGGGACTAGGGCTCTCATACATCCACTGTGTCATCTTAAGCAAAGCACCAGACCTTCCTGAATCCAGTTTCCTTTTAACAATAAGGGAATTTGGGCTAGAAGAATTCAGAACCCTCTTATTCTAATATTGCAATTATAGGGCAGCCATTAGCCCCATGTGGCTAGTTTGAATTGAGGTACTTCAGCTGCAAAATACACACCAGATTTCAAAGTCTTAGTACAAAAACGAATGTAAAATATGTCAATACTTTTTATATTAATTACATGGTGAAACGATAATATTTTAGGGTATATTGGGTTAAATAAAATATAAAAGTTAATTTTATGTGTTTGCTTTTACATTTTAAAATATGGCTACTAGGAAATTTTGAATTACACATGTGATTCGCATTATATTTCTACTGAACAGAACTGTTTAAAAATATGTGTTTCTGAGTTCCCATTTCTTTTGTGTGCACATCAAATTCTAGAAAACTCAGAGCAGTCTTACTTGGGGGGAAATGTTACATCATTCTCCATTGAAAGATCTTTAAAAACAAAACAGTAAAGATTTCAAGTCATATTGGTTAGGTGTTTAAGAGTGTGTGAGGGGAAGGAACACCAATGTTTCTTAAACTGAAATTTCGTTTCCTTTTCTTTTGAATGAAGTTGTAGTAGCAGTCTTTTGGCACTTTCAGTATTCAGAACAGTGGAACATTTTCAGAATTCAGACACATGAAAAGGGATAGGTCCAAAAATGAAAATCAGCTTCCCCGCCCCCATTCACACACATGCAACATCTCTTTTCCATGTGAGTGCCAAATATTTAGAAAGCACCTAAATGCTCAGCCTATTAAATCCAATGTTCAATGACCACTTTCTGCTGTGCTTTAACTGTTGAGCCAAGTGAAGAACAGTGGGCAGAGACAAGGCATTGAATATGCTTTAGGACTGCCAATCCAGGCAGAAAGTGCAGCAGAGGGAAGATCAGAGGCACACATGAGCAGAGAGGAGGGAGGGCAGGTTGGCTGCAGACATTGAGGATTCACATGTCTGCACCGATCAGGTACAGCTTTGAATGTCAGGAAGGATATCTAGGATCTGATGTGAAAGGCAATGGTCAAAATGACTGCTGGAAGCCATGTTTTAGGAAAACCATCTCTCTCCTCTCTGCCATTGTATAGTATGTGTATGTCCCCCCAACTGGAGGACCTGATTAGAGATAATGCCACCTCTTTCATCCCCTTACTCTCTCATGTGTGCATATTTTTACTTCTCCAAGAGACAATAATACATTCTTTAAGGACAAAAACCAAGGTTGATGTTTCTTTTGAATACCCTATGACTTCCAGGACAGTACTAGGCACAGAGTAGGTGCTCAATGCTTTAAATACATTGTGCTGAATCTTTTTCCTCTTCTTTCACATACTTCAAGAAGGAAAATGAAGAGAGAATCTTAATTCCTAACGAGGGTCCCCCAGAGACAAAAGTGTAAATCAGTTTGCCTTCTGTCACTTTCTCCTCCCTTTTCTGTGCTTTTCTCCTTTCTTCCTGGGTTCTTACTACCAACACTTTGTTCCTGAAATTCTTAGACTTTGACTTTGAATGTCTGGAACCGAAATTTCCCTCTTCCTCCTTTCGCCATCCATCTTCCTTAGGGCCTTGGGGAGAGTACGAGGTCCCTTTATTTCACACAGGCAGTCTCTGGGCTGCACTATTAACTGGTAATCTGCTTTAACCACTTGGCCCTCCCTGACAGAGCTCCACAACTTACCTGAAAACAGTTCTGCTGAGTTCAAATGGTCGGATAAATAAGACACCTGTTAAAGAAGTTTAGAGGATGTCCGGTTAGATCAGTGCTTAGAGTGTGGTTTTATAATACCAATGTCAAGGGTTCGGATCTCTGTACTGGCCAGTGCCCTACCCCCACCAAAAAAAAAGTTTAGAAGGAGCTGGGAGTTGCTATATGAGTGACAGGAGAGCTTTTGGCTATTCTGTGAATAAGAAATAACATACCCAACTGTGACTTGGGGTAGGGCAGAGTGAATTTGGTTAGGGCTGTAGCCTTTCCTTGACCAGAATAAAAGACAACTCTTTAGATCCTAGGAAATTTACAAAGCTTGAATCCTCCCTCTTCTCTCTCTCTCTCTCTCTCTCTCTCTCCATTTTCGTTGTCCTGACTCTAAACTGATAACTACAAAGTTACCTCAAGGAATAGAGAGTAACATTCTTTCCCCTGGATTACTCTTTAGTCATTTTTTTTTTTTTTTTTTTTGTCTTTTTTTTGAGACCGGCCACACTGCACTCAGCCAGTGAGCACACCAGCAGCCATCCCTATATAGGATCCAAACCCGCGGCGGGAGCGCTGCTGCGCTCCCAGTGCTGCACTCTCCTGAGTGCGCCACGGGCTCGGCCCTTTAGTCAATTTTTTAAAGTTTCTAAACATCTGAGAAAGACAGTCCAATACTGTGAAATATAGTAGAAAACCCTTCAAAAATATCATGTACAAATACTTCAAGGATACTGGGTCCCTGAACAAGGCTCTTTGTAAAGTAAGGGTTAAAATTACAGGCAGATAAACTGCAACAGATAAGAGTGAAATTTGGTTTGTAAAGGGTATTAACTCTGAGTAAACATTACATTTTTTGTTTGTTTTCTTTATATTACCTTAATGTAGAATTGGAGCTTGGCTGCTATTTCTGCTGTTGTTTTTTGTTTATTAGAGAAAAGCTCATGTGATGGGTTCTGAGGGAAGTCCCTGCTTTTTTTCCAGTGACTCGTCTGTACTAACACTAACCATTCACCTGGTGCAACTTAAATTGCAGTCACATTGTGTTAAAGGAATGACCTGCCTCCGTAGGCTTGCTCTCACCAACCCACACCACACAGCAGCCATGCGCTACACTTTTCCCTCCTTTGTAGGAATGCTGGAGGTGGTCCCACTTCCCAGTCCCAGCACTAACTCCACTCCATTCACTCCTCTCAAGTAAGCTTATCTGGTGTTTTTAAAATTACACAACCCCCAGCAATTCTGCTCTTCCTCTATAGGGAGTAAATGCCACCTCCAATATCTCCTGGCCCCCAAGAAACACAGCTCTAAACTAATGAGCAATCTCATCCTTAAAGATTCTTGCAGGTTAAAAAGGATGCTTGGAGAGGTAACCAGTAGGGTGAGGTTCCCGTGGCAGAGATTAGGTGAAACAAGGAAAACACCTCTTCATTCTTACCTTCTAAGACTGTTGGCTGTTTTAGTATCCAGTGAGCATTATTCTCTTATTTATAAGATGATGCCTATGTATTCTGGTAACGGGTTAGCTATCCTTTTAATGAATGATGTGTGTGAGTGTGTGTGTTGTATAACTGAACAACCATGCAAAAAGTGTATGTGTGTGTGTGTGTGTGCTTATCCAAGAGTGTTCAAAAAGGAGAGAGAAACGTGAACCTCTCCTCTTTCTTATTTTCCAGGCACATTGTGATTAAGGAAGAGAGTTTGGTTTTTAAAATAAGATTGATCTGCTTAAAGAAAAAAAAAATGTTTGTTAAATTTTGTGATAACTGTAGATCCAAATTGTAGGAAATAGTATAAAGAGATCTCCTATGGACGTTTCTCCCATTTTTCCCAATGGTAACATTTTGCATAACTGTAGTTACAATGTTACAACCAGGAAATTGATAATACAATCCATGGGCCTTATTCACATTTCACTGGTTTTATTTGATGCTCTCATTTGTGAGTGTGTATTTAGTTCTGTGCAGTGTTGCCATATATGTGATCTGCTTTTGAACGCCAGCTCTGCCAAGTGCTTGCTGTGTTATCCTGAGCGAGCTCTTTAACTTCTGGGAGACCCAGTTTCTTCATTTGCAAAATGGGTAAATGTCTGCCTCCTAAGGGTGGCGTGAGGATTAGGTAAGATTATTTTTGTCGAGTTTCCAGCACACTGGATTCTCAAGAAACACTACTTTCCTTCCTGTCTACTGCTTGTTCTCTCAGTAGCAAGGAAGCTTTCTCCAGTTTCTTGCTGAAATAGCCAGACCTGTGGTTGTAATAAATCAGGCGGATCCTTCTTCAAGGTCAACACATTTAACCCTGCAGCTCAAAGAGAACCATGGGTGTTGCCTCGGGGCCCACTGCCACCACCGACCCTAGGCCTGGACTTGGGATCCTGTTGGACTGCATTGAGATCAGAAGCGTAGGGAAGGGATGATGCCCATGTATTCTGGTAACGGGTTAGCTATCCTCTTAACGAACAGTGTGTGAGAAAGCGGAGACTTTCCGGGAGCGTGTGGAAGAGGGGTAAGCGGAGGCCATAAATATCCAGCAAACGTTGGCCCGAGAACCACCAACTCCACTGAGTTTCCTTCCTGTGTGGCTTGTGACCGAGGGTGGATGCACCCTCAGAAGGCTGCACACGGGGCGGGAGTCCACGGGGACTCAGTGGCAGATGCGGAAGCCAGCCTAGACCCGGTAGGAGAGTCACACTCGCTTCAGAGGGTTCAGAGTCAAGTCCAAAGCCCGTCCGCCCCCTGACACCCAATGCCGATGATGGCCAAGCAGCACCCGAGGGCTCGGAAATCCAGGGCCGACGGGGGGCAAAAGAAAAACCTGACTTTCCACCTTAGGGTCCCGCTGGCAGGAGGCGGGGCCTCTCCTCGGCGCAGAGCCCTTGGCGGCGGCGAGACCAGCGAGCGGGGTGCGCGCGGGGCGTCTGGAAGGAAAGGGAGGCGGACAGGCAGGGGGCCGAGGAGTGGGCGACCCAGCGCCAGCCCGGCGGCGACGTCGGCGCACGGGCCTCCTCCACCGTACCCCGAGCCCTGGCGTTTCCGAGTTCAAATCCCGGAGGCGGGAGCTCCGGGGAGAGAGCAGGGCACGCGATACAGGGAAGGCTCCCTGAGGAATGGATGCAGGAGTGAAGAGGAGAGGAAAGAGGTTTCCAGACCCAGAGAACAGCCTGTGCAAAGGCCCAGTGGTGGGAAGAAGTCTAATGAGGAGGAAATGGGGAGAAAAGGCTGGTGCAGCTGCTATCCCAGGTAAGGCTGGGGATAGGCTAGGAACAGATTGTGTGGGACCTTCAAGACTGGGTTAGGACATTTTGTCCATAAAATTTTGTCCCCTAGGATGGGGCAGAGGTGACATGATTGGAACTGCTGCTGTAATAATGCTATGTGGAAAACAGTTGCAGGAGGGGTCAGAATGGATATAA